>NC_141025.1:18531666-18702500 GCF_052040795.2 Danio rerio
GACCAACTTTCCCCACTAGTGTGGTAATACCAGTAAATGTTGACCTTGTAAGGGCATTATTGTGGACCCAATTTTGAAAATATAAAAATGCAGATTGTTTCCTGTGAATGTTGGGTTTAGAGGTACGGTTGAAAAAGCGGTGGACAATACAGTCTGTATAGTATATAAATAATTACAACTGTCAAGGTGATCAACTGTCCCCACAAGTATAGCAATACCAGTAAATATTGACCTTGTAAGGACATTATTTTGGTCCCAATTAGGGAAACAAAAAATGCAGATTGTTTCCTGTAAGAGTTTGGTTTAGAGGTACGGTTGGGGAAGGGGTTAGAATATACAGTCTGTACAGTACAAAAATCATTACAACTGACCAACTGTCCCCACAGGTATAGCAATATCAGTAAATGTTGACCTTGTAAGAACATTATTTAATCCCAGTTTTGAAAATGTAAAAATGAAGATTGTTTTCTTGTAAGAGTTGGGTTTAGAGGTACGGTTAGAAGTAAAGAGTAGAATATACAGTCTGTACAGTATAAAAACGATTACAACTGACCAAATGTCGCCACAGGTATAGCCATACCAGTAAATGTTGACCTTGTAGGGATAATATTTTAGTCCCAATTTTGAAAATATGAAAATGCAGATTGTTTCCTGTAAGAGTTGGGTTAGAGGTAAAAGTAGGGTAGAACATACCCATATCTGTACAGTATAAAAATGATTACATCGTTGGGAAGTCCCCATAAAGATAGCTGTGTGTGTGTGTGTGGGCAGTCATTCAAACCAAGCAAAGACATTTCCGCCAGAATGTTCTTTTTGTACTAGAAGCAAGCGGTTATGTGAAAAAGTACTTAAGGGAACATTATCCAAATGAAAATATTGACAATGTGCCTTTACACCACCTTGCCACCATGGCCACAATGTCAAAACAACAAGTCAGGTGTGGCAGGCAGAAGGCGGTCTGTCAGTCTGGGGTTGTTCCTGCGAGTTGACTGTGGTAGGAGGATAGCCAGTTGCGAGAACATAAAAAGAGGGGCAAGAAAGCACAAGAGCTCTTTCAGACATATGTTATGCTTCTTGGGTCGTTGAATGATTCCCATTCATCCGTTTCCTCTTCCACTGAAAAGTAATCAGTTACGTGCTGAAAGATGATATTATATGCGCCTAATGTCATGCAGGTCTGAAGCAGGTTCATGCCTGATGGTATTGTTAGAGAACACCTTTATTTGTGCTCTCCCATGGCAAAACGCTACATCAAAATGGCTTTCTCCCATTTTGTTGTTTCTTTTTTTTTCAGTTTCATTGCTTTTTTTTCCTCCTGCTTCACCTCCTGCTTTTCTCTGCGGCCTGTAAATCAGTAGAAAAGCAGCTGGCAGTGCTAATAGAGGATGCTCTCCTGCAGGGTAACAAAGAGGTATTGTTGGGTTTGTAAGGGCATTATGCAGCTAAATAAAGCTGACATGCTGAGGTGGAATTATTGCCCATGCTGAGCCTGGCGCTGCCCCGTGAAGCGAGGCTGAGAGTCGGCTGGATGGAAACCAGAGCCGGAGAACCCGAGAGAAAATGCGTTTCTGTTCCAGAATGTTCTGTAATGATGGATGTTCTGCTTGTCAGTTTCATCAGTTCTCGTGCTCTTCTGGTAACTTGACTGGCATTTGGAAATTAATACGGATACACAATTTACACTCAGTCAAAGGTTTTGGAGCAGTAATATTTTTTATTATGTTTAAATAAGTTCCTTTTGCTCAACTAATCTGCATTTGTTTGATCGAGAGCACATCAAAAACAGTAAAATTGTGATTTTATTTATATATATATATATATATATATATATATATATATATATATATATATATATATATATTATTTTATTTAATATTATTTTATTTTCTAATTTAAAATGTCATTTTTATTGCTGTAATTAATTCCCTGAAGCAGATTTTTTTGTTATAAATAATAAATTAATTAAGGCACCTAGTCGAAGGATAATGAATGAATGAATAAATGAATGAATGAATTTTTTGCATCATTACTCCAGTCACATGATCATTCAGAACATCTTTTCAGAACATTATTATTGTTGTTGTTATTATTTTTATTATTATTAAATTATTATAGTTATTATTATTATTATTATTATTATTATTATTATTATTATTATTATCTGAAATAAAAAGCTTTTGTAAAAATTTAATTAAATAAAAAAAAAAAACATTTAATCATTTAAAAAGCTTGGAGCCATCATTTTATTTATTTATTTTTATTATTTATTATACATTTTAGGGGTAAACAAATTATCAAAATTAATACTTTTATTTAGCAAAGATGCTTTAAATTGATCAAAAGGGGTGATAATTAGATTTAATAATGTCACATAATATTTCAATTGCAGATAAATGTTATTCTTCTTAATCTTTAAGACAGAGAATGCTGAAAAATAAGTCTACTCATCTGTTCAGCAATAATAATAACGCTTATCTATAAAATTGCTTGTATAATAATAGTGCTTTTTAATATATTCAAATAGAAAACAGTTATTTTAAATAGTAAAAATATTTAAGTTGTTTGTGCTTCAGAATAAATAAATGCAGGCTGGGTGAGCAGAAGATAGTTGAAAAGACAGGAAAAACTGTACTAAAACTTTGACTGGTAGTGTACAGACACCATTAATAATAATTTTTGTGGTTATTTAATTGTTTGTATTTATCAAAAGTATTTTCATTTTATTTGATTTCTTAATATAAAATAGCATGGGCAGCGCAGTGGTGCAGTGGGTAGCGATGCCGCCTCACAGCAAGAAGGTCGCAGGTTTAGAGCCTCAGGTGGGTCATTTCTGTGTGGAGCTTGTATGTTCTACCTGTGTTCATGTGGGTTTCCTCCGGGTGCTCCGGTTTTTCCCACAGTCCAAAGACATGTGCTGTAGGTGAATTGGGTAAGCTAAATTGTCCGTAGCGCATGTGTGTGAATGAGTGTATATGAGTGTTTCCTAGTGATAAGTTGCAGCTGGCAGGGCATCCGCTGCATAAAACATATGCTGGATAAGTAGACGGGTCATTGCGCTTTGGCGACCCCAGATTAATAAAGGGACTAAGCCGAAAAGAAATTGAATTAATGAATATAATAGCACAGAATTTCCTTCTACAGAATACAGTGCACTGTGGTTCAGTTAGCTGTCTAGCTAATACATTAAGTATCCTGAACTAACACTGACTACATTGTTTACATGCACCCTCATAATGCTTATGATAATAAAGGGATTTCTGCAATATTGTGATTAAACTTTACTTCATGTAAACACAATACTATGATCAAACTAATACGTTTAAGCACATAATCGTAGTGACCGTGATCGCATTAAACTGTATGGCATATGCTGATTTTAATGACAGGCATGTAAACACCTTAATCGCATTATTCCTGCACTGATCAAAGTGCATGTGTGTTTGGATGTAAACAGACAGCCACGTGGTGCCCACACAACTTCATGAATGAACTCTGCGATGTTATACTAAAGTTTTTCCTCCATCTCATTTGTTAAACTTTGTCAACTCTTTGTTCTTTTCAATTGCTATGTTTATAATAGTTCAAAATAGTGGCCATGTTTCATACCTAATGTACAGTTGAAGTCAGAATTATTAGCCCCCATGAATTATTAGCCCCCCTGTCTATTTTTTCCCCCAATTTCTCATTAAGGCAGATTTTTTCAACACATTTCTAAACATAATAGTTCTAATAACTCATTTCTAATAACTGATTTATTTTGTCTTTGCCATGATGACAGTAAATAATATTTGACTAGATATTTTTAAGAAACTTCTATACAGCTTAAAGTAACATTTAAAGGCTTAACTAGGTTAACTAGGCAGGATAGGGTAATTAGGCAAGTTATTGTCTATCGAAAAAATATAGCTTAAAGAGGATAATAATTTTGAATGTTTTGGGACTTTCTCCAGAAGAAAAAAATATTATCAGATACTGTGAAAATTTCCTTGCTCTGTTAAACATCACTTAGGAATATTTAAAAAAAAGAAAAAGAAAAATTAAAAGGGGGGCTAATAATTTTGACTTTAACTGTATGTACATTCATTTTTATGTGCTGTCTGGGAGACAAAGAATAAGGTAAGCAGATGTATATAGGCAATCCAGAGTCGTAGTCAGATACAAAGGCAGATGATGATAAGGCAGGCAGCAGACAGGGATAAACAGAAAAACAAAGCGAGAGTCAAAACAGGGCAAAACAAGACAAAGGAAATGCTTTGTAATGTCACAAATAGTAAACAAGACTCTGCCCTTTGTCCTCCAGTTTGACATACACTCATGTTGCCAGATTGACGCCTAATGATCCAAGCTAATATTTATGTTTGCAATATTTGTATTATTTGTAAATAAAAAGAAAATACACCTCATAAACCTGTCTCATTTTGAAGGCTGCTGCTGTTCTTTGTAGATTACATTTTTAACTGCAGATGCATAAATTGAAGCAGCCCTTAAGACCCAAATGAAATGTGCTGTTTCAGCAACCCGAGGTGCTGAAATATAACTGGATAGACCAGGAGTGGGAGGAGTTACTCAGACCAAAACAGACATATCTCAGACATTTTCAAAGGATGGCATTGTTTTTTAGACAAAAATACAACGTTTACTAATTATATTTCTTAAATATCTGCTAACAATCATTCATTTTCTTTTCGGCTTAGTCCCTTTATTAATCTGTGTGTTCGCCACAGCGGATTGAAGCGCCAACTTATCCAGCATATGTTTTACGCAGCAAATGCCCTTCCAGCTGCAACCCATCACTGGGAAACATCTATACACACTCACTCACACACATACACAACGGACCATTAAGCTTACCCAATTCACCTATAGCACATGTCTTTGGACTGTGGGGGGAAACCAGAGGACTCGGAGGAAACCCACACGAAGACAGGGAGAACATGCAAACTCTACATAGAAATGCCAACTGACCCAGCCGAAGCTCAAACCAGCAACCACTATTTTATTATGATTTTTTTTATTACATACTAATCTGTCAGTGCCAATGAACTCCAGTTGCTATTGTTATATCACTAATATATATAAACAAATATTGCAATTAGTCCAATAAGAACTGCAGACTTCTTCCGCTGGAAACGGGCTGTGTGGCCATCTATGGCTGGTTCTCGTATTTTGGCTTTTACTCCAAATGTCAAAGGGCAGAAACGGAGAATTGTCTGTTGTATTGGCCTGTCTACGACTGAGTCTCCGCTGATTCCAACACCCCGCTGAGCTGTAAGACGAATCTTTATTAGAGCAGACAGCCATTGTCTGCAGTCATCTAGATAATTGCAGCGCTGGGTCCTCTTCTCTAATCAATCCAGACAGCTGCCGCCGTGCCTGCCGCGTTTGCCAACCGTGCAGCTCAAGCTAATTAATGAAATGATGAGCCGTTTGGGCACAACGTGGTACCACACAAACAATCTGGGACGTTTGGAAATGCCCAGCCCACATCAGAGTCATAGATAGATTAGTGAAGAGCTTGTGTTTTTATGGTAAATGCAATTCTTTCAGAGGCACTGCACACTGTTAAAAGATTTGATGAGAAGTCTGCTGTTATTTACCATGTCATTCTGAACCAGCATGACTTTCCTTTTCATGTTGTTGTTAATTCAAAATCTTGCTTAACAATTCTGCTTATAGGGATAGTTCATCCAAAAATAAAAAATAAAAACTCAAACTCTAGTGCTTCCAAATCTATATGGTTTAGAGGTGGTTTAGAAACAAAAATATGGAGGTCACAAGCTATGTTTCCATCCCCTTATTTTTATGCGCATTTTTGGTATGCGCATAAAAAATGGTTGATGGAAATGGCAAGATTCACATCAGTTTTGAAAATGCACATTACGGAGTAGGATAAACTCTTTATTCAACAGGAAAAGATGTTCATAAACTACGATGGAAAAACTTTTACCAAACAAATTCCATGCACATGAAAAAGGTCATGTGATTTTGTTGGAATCATCATGTGATAATAAAAATGATCATGTGATTATAAAAACGTGTGTGTGAGTGGATAAATCAGCAGGCTGAGCACATTGCAAAACGTGAAATGTTGTTTTGGTCATTCTAAAATGCCCTAACTGATTCCGTATCGGTGTTATTATATTATTAATTACCTCTAGAACTGTTAAGAGCATCTGTGCTTCGTGTCCAATGCCTCCAAACGCCACCATGTGTTCTTCGCTTGTCGACACTGTCTTCTGAGGCGCAAGTCATTTATTAAATAAAGAAAAGATTCACGCAGCTTCTCCTACCATAGCAAATTCAGTTTTTACTGTTAATATTTGCCGCCAGTTAATCCAGAAGTGACATTTTGTTCTCTTTAACTTGTTGGATGAAAGCACTGTTTTATTTGCACCTCTTTTATGAGATGTTCTTGTTTTGCGCATAAATTTAATTTACATCTTTGGATGGAAACATAGCTAATGGCAAGGATTTCCAACATTCTTCCACATATATTATTTCATTTTTAACAGATTTGGAAAAAGTACAGGGTAAGTAGTGATTATATAAATTATGCTTTGAGTGAAACATTTAGTGAATTGATTTATTACCAAGATTCACCGCAAAATGAACACAGTCTCAGTTTTTGTCAATACAGTGCAGAAACTATTGGTCATTCAGATAAGATTTGGTTATGTAAACATACAGGATATGCTGTCTGCCATCTTGTTTGTTATTGTTTTTTACTTGTTGCAAATCTGACACAAAACTCGTTGTAAAGATACACTATAAAAAAATCTGTTATTTTACTTTTTTTCCAGTACCTGGGGTGCTGAAAAAAAGTAAAATAACAGCCGTTAAATTACAGACATTTACCGTAAAATAACGCCTGTTGAATTACAGACATTTACTGTAAAATAACGCCTGTTGAATTACTGACATTTACCGTAAAATAACGCCCGTTAAATTAGACATTTACCGTAAAATGATGCCTGATGAATTACAGACATTTACCATAAAATAATGGCCATTAAGTTATAGACATTTACCGTAAAATAACGCCTGTTGAATTACTGACATTTACCGTAAAATAACACCCGTTAAATTACAGACATTTACCATAAAATAATGGCCGTTAAATTACAGACATTTACCGTATAATAACACCCGTTAAATTACAGACATTTACCATAAAATAATGGCCGTTAAATTACAGACATTTACCGAAAAATTATTTTCAGTTTTTTTACAATGTAAAGTTCACCCAAAAAATGATAATTGATAAAAATGATAATCTTTTACTCATTCTTGATTTGTTCAAAGCCAATCTAAATTTTTATTTATTTATTTATTTATTTTTTGGAAACCTGTAAAAAAAAAATTTAATCTATGGATGTCAATGGTTACATTGTCTATGGATGTCAATGGTTTCCAACATTCTCCAAAATATCTTTTTTTAGTTTCAACAGGACTAAAACAGCTCAAACTGGTTTAAAACAAGTAAAAGATAAATTAAAAATGTAATTGATGTCAGACTTTTAGTTTTTTGGATCTTTAATGGTCACATGAGAGGGACTTAACAATTTATGGAAGGAAATGCAACGATCCAGAAGACCCATCAGAAAGCTAATGTGGGTATTTTGGATGCATATGTACGAAACCGTAGAGTTTTCAAACTAAAATATAATCTGCAGCCTTTCTAAAAGTTTAGAGAACTCTGGAGTATTGCCAGGCATAAGTGTAAATATAAATGAAGTCATTTTTCATAGATGTGAAAGTCAGAATCTATAAAAAATAAGTTAATCTGACATTTTGTTTGTTGCTCAAGTCATTGCGCCTCATACTTAGCTAATAAACTTAAACACATTTTTCCCCCCAGTCTTCATTCTGTCCGTCAGTAATCACGCATGGCATGAAACAGGATGGCATATGCCGTCTGAGCCATATGGGCACAGTGTGAGTCTGTTCCCAGCATGGGGAAGCAGTGGTTCATGGAGGGCACGGAAAGCGTCCAGATCTCTGAAATGAACAGTAGGCGATCCCAGATTTTCTGTGTGGGCTTCACCAGCCAACATGTTGCAGCTTAACACCCGGAGTGCTCTGGTGCCACCTTGCCCTGTCCCGAACAGAGATGGAAATAGAGGACCGATATATTCACACCAGCTGTCACTGGCCTTTAAAACGTCTTGAAATGCACAGGCTGATTTAGCATGTCTGTGTTCTCAGTAGGAATGAGTTTAAAAGAGATTCACTTCTTATTTATATATATAATTAAGGCTGCAAGCAGCAATGAACGGGACCCTGATAAAATTCCTAGGAGGAGTTACAGTACAATACAACTCCTGGAAATGGCAAAAACTACAACTTCCTGTTGGGTTTTAGATTTCGCTCCAAGAGATTTTTGTAGGTATTGACATGTTTGATGTGTGCCAATTTTCATAATGTGTGCATGAAATATAGCTCTTGGGCCACTTCATCAAATGTTTATAGGCGGTGCTTTAAAGTGATTTTGCCACATTTACTTCTGAAACCCATATCAAATTATCATTTTCACCACTTCTGGTGTGTGTGCAAAGATTTATGAGTTTTCGAGAATGTTTGGACCCTCAAAATTCCCTCAACTAGTGACAGAAAAAAAATAATAATAATTCATTCAATTTCTTTTCGGCATAGTCCCTTTATTAATCTGGAGTCGCCACAGCGGAATGAACTACCAACTTATCCAGCATATGTTTTACGCAGCGGATGCCCTTCCAGCTGCAACCCAGCACTGGGAAACATCCATACACTCTCATTCACACACATACACTACGGACAATTTGCTTAACCAATTCATCTATAGCACATGTCTTTGGACTGTGGGGGAAACCGGAGCACCCGGAGGAAACCCACACATACTGCCATACAACTCCAGCCGAAGCTTGAACCAGTGACCTTCTTGCTGTGAGGCAACAGTGCTAACCACTAAGCCTCTGTGCTGCCCAAGTTCAAACTTATTAAACTTAAAAAGATATTTAAATGTATTTTACTTATAAACTGATCCATTTATTTATTAAATTATTCATTAATTTGACTTAATTCAATTGCATTATAGTACAATTACAATATTACAACAGTACGTCATGTAATAATTTTTTGTTTATCAATATTTTATTGTAGTTGTTACAATTTATAATCTACTATTTTACAAATTAAATATGTTAAATAAAGTATCATGTGAAATCAGCAATCACAGATTTCACAGATAAAAGTTTTTTAGCGGTAATTAAACCTAACAGATAATAAACAATAAAATAAACAAACAAATAATACAATGTTTTAAAGTGATCTTACAACTAATAGTTCTTTGTATGTCCCTAAATGGTGTTTTACCTCCCACGTGAATTCATTTAGCACATTTTGACAGCTGTGGGACAATATTTCAGGTTTACAATCAAAGCCAAGAATCTCTTTTCATCAGCCAGAGAAACCCACCCAGTTGCGATTTAGACGTTTTGGCATCTCTGTTCTTTGTTGGCACAATGAAATGCAGGATCCCGGAGGATTTGACTGGTAAAGAGGAGAGAATTTCCTGTCTGGATGCAGTTAATCTGTGAAAAGATGACAGCTCTCCATGCAGCACCTGCTCGCCAGATAAATTCACTTTGTTGACCTTATCGTCTGTAGGCGGCTTTTAGTTTGCTACTTGGGCTTTTATTTCTGTCTTTGTGCATGAGTATTAATGTTTATGCTTCTTCTTTTTTTCTCTGACGGAGAGATGTACCGCAGGGTTTGCGAGGGAAATGAGCTCAGAATGTGTAGCGTTAGGCTTGAGTTCTCTCGGCAGAAGGCAGCGCGCCGTGTGAGTATTTGCAATAAGCATCAATGGCTCCTGGTCATTTGGGAGAATTTGCATCCCCTGCTGCCTTATCTTAAGACCACGTTTGCATATGAGCTGTTTTTATTACATATAAAACAGAGAGCGACTAAGACGTAAATCCATAATCTCCCATTTGCATGTGCAACAGGAGACGGTTGAGAATATTGTTGCGAAGGAGGGGGGTTTAATAGTCTGAGGGAAGAAAGACACAGGCTGCATGTCAATTCATTCTATGCGGCATTAGGATTAGTGTGTCTCAAGCGTTGCGCTGAAAATATTGTGTCCTAATAATGCCCTGTTGCTGTATTTTAGTATCTGTCTGTGTATCCGTTAATCATCTTCCAGCTGCAAGCCATCACTGGGAAACATCCATACACAGTCATTCACACATACACTTCGGACAATTTAGTTTACCCAATTCACCTATACCACATGTTTTTGGACTTGTGGGGGAAACCGGAGCACACGGAGGAAACCCAGGGGAGAACATGTAAACTCCACAAACGCCAATTGACCTAGTCTGGGCTCGAACCAGCGACTTCTTGCTGTGAGGTGATTGTGCTACCCACCGCTCCACCATGCAGCCCCCCTTGTGACAAATCAATATGTAAAAATCAACACGGGCTCAGTGTGGATATGAACCTCTATCTACATTTCTGGAGAGCATGAATTGTGTAGCCAAAGGTACGTCTGGCTATTCCGCATGTGAAATAAATACAAGGTAGTATGATGCTTCTGCTTGTTCTTCTCGACGGCTTCTGCTCCTTTTATTGCTACCAGCTGAACGCTTACCTCAGTGTCGACGGCTTTCTGGTGTTATCAGTTTGCCCAGTGGCACGCTGCATATGTCAGCAGACTTGAGATGTGGAGTGGACTTGACCGCGACAACAAGGAGTCCACCAAAGAACCGTTTCAGAAACACTGTAAAACAAAAGCAAGATAAATAAACAACAGGCTGAAAATGTGGTAAAATCACGCAATGGCTTTTCTTTTTCTAGATTGCTTTTGAAAACATTATCGGTTGAGTTTATGGAAAGGGGTAGGTGGGTCAGCAAGCTGGCCTGGTCAACTGAAGTGTACATTGCACCCTCTGGTGGATTTGTAAAAACAAAAACTGTTAGAAGATGTACCTCTGGTTACATATTTCACTGTCCCTAGTAATATAGACCTGGGTACATATCCGCAATGGGCCTGGGTTGGTAAAAATCCTTTAATAAACAGTATATAAGGCCATTGCCTTTATAGTTTATAGTTTTAATACTTGTTTTGTTTCACACTGAAATTTGGATTAGATCCTGAGCCCAAATAGAATTCACATTCAGAAGTTTACTTCAAAAGAAAAGCCAAAAAGCGATGTGGCATTCTTGTCTTTTTAACGTTATTCTGCCCAACACAGCCTAAAGTACTTCCACATGATCATGATGATTCCAGTGATTATAATTATCCCTATAACTACTAAAGATGCAATCATGGACATTTCAAAAGAAGTCTTTACTCTGCGTGTGCCATTTTCTTTAAATTTACTCACTTGCTATTTAACTACACAAGTGTCATCCATAAATAGATTAGAAGAGTTACTTAAAATGTGAGACTCTTTCAAAACACCAGCATTTCCTCTATTAGTTCAAACCATCTGTCTGCACTTTCATATATGTGTGTGTGTGTGTGTGTGTGTTGTGTGCTTGTTTTTGTGCAATGGTTCAATTACGGCAGCTCTCCAGATGTTCCAGGACGTCTGTCTGAGTCTAAAATGAGGTCAGAGGTCAAGGATATCTTAGCAGGACAGCTGTGGGGCGACGCTGGGGTCACTCTGCTAGAACCATCAGTCAAGAATTCACACACCCCTAAAAAACACCGATGGTGGTTCCTCCCACAGTAGGCACGTGTTGTCTCCCTTGAGGGATCGTACCATGAGCATAACAGCAGGGGAAGAGTATAGATCAATAGTCCGCTGAAGTGTCATCTGGTGAACAGGGATGCCAACATGTCCCGAGAGAGCGTCATTGGCTCCTCTGAACGCGACCTTCGACCTCTACAAATCTGTGGGTGTTCCTGAGGGCTCTCTTGTCCGTGTGTCTAATAGCTCTGCTGTGATTTCACTCAGTCTTAAGGGTCTCTTTTGTTGCCTGTTGTAGAATACGGATTGAAAAAGCCATTCTGGTTGAGGGTTGAGAGCACTGCATGGCGAAAAAAATTCAAATGCTAAGAATCTGAGTAGTTGGCTGAATTTTAATAAGAAAAAATCTTCGTTTTTATATTACTATTGTTATTTTTTATTTATGGATTTATTTATTATTATTTGTTTACTTGTATTTATGTTTACTTACTTATATTAATGTAGCATATATTATAAATTATATAGTTTATTATATTTATTTACATTAAATAAACTGCACACATATGTTTTATTCCTTTAGTAATAAACATAAGATTATTATTATTATTATTATTATTATTATTATTATTATTAATAATAATAATATTAATATTAATGTTATTATTTGTTTCTTTAATAATAAGCCTTGTTGTTGTTTATTATTATTAATGTTATTATTTTTATTATAATAATAATAATTATTATTATTACTATTTTTATTAAGGCCCCAGCTGGGTCAGTTGACATTTCTGTGTGGAGTTTGCATGTTCTCCCCGAGTTCTTGTGGGTTTCTGTTGGGTGCTCCAGTTTTCTCAACAGTTCAAAAACATGCGGTACAAGTAAATTGGTTAAGCTAAATTGGTCATAGTGTAAGAGTGTGGATGGGTGTTTCCCATTGTTGGGTTGCAGCTGGAAGGGCATCTGCTGTTTAAAACGTATTCTGGATAAGTTGGCGGTTCATTCCGCTGTGGCGACCCCTGATTGTTGAAGGTACTAAGTAAAACAAATTAATGAATTATTATTGTTATTATTATTTTGATATTTATATATTAATAAACTATAGCAATGTTTATTTATTTATTCATTATTATTAATATTAATACATTTATATAACAATAAACCATTAAATAAATAAGTGTTTTAGCATAAGCGTTATTATTATTATATTTTTATTAATAAATTAATTAATTTATTATTATTATTATTAAATAATTAAATATATAAATAAATAATGAAATACATAAATGTATTATATAACAGTTATATTTATATGAATAAACAATTTAATTAATAAATGAATTATTACAATTGTTATTAATAATATTATTAATAATAAAATAAATAAATAAATGTCTTATTATTATTATTATTAAATAATGAAATGCATACATTTATTATTATTTATATTATTTATTTATAACAATTATATTTATATAACTAAATATAATAATTAAATAATTAGATACATAAATAAATAAATGTATTATTATTGTTATTATTAATACATAAATAAATAAATGTATATTATTATTTAATAAATAATAAATAATGAAATGCATACATTTATTACTATTTATTTGTAACAGTTATATTTATATAAATAAATAATTAAATAAATAACCAATATTTTTTTTATTCTTATTATTATTTGTTTGCTTATTTGTTGGTTGGTTTTTTTAAATAATAATAATATTACTTGTTATTATCATTCCTGTATATTATAACACTTTCTATTTTAAATGTGATATATATTAACAAATAGATAACTGGTAACATATTCCATTTTATTATTATTATTGTTGTTGTTGTTGTTGTTGTTGTTATTATTGTTATTATTAATATTATTTGTAATAGTTAAATTCAAATTAATTAATGAATGAGAACATGAGAATGATTGATCATTCAACTGTGATGTTTGTGATTGTGATCAATTGTGACATTTGTGTGGACAATAAAATGGATAAAAGTTCATAGAAACACCCATATCTAGTGATAATAATTCTTGGAAATGAGCTTCTTAGATGTGGCCTTGCAAACATTTACAAAGAAAGAACCTGGCAACAACCTAGTGATACCAGTACACTAAAGAAAGCACAGCAGAAAAACCACAATCCCAGACCCCGGGCGTCACGGTGGCAATGTTTGCGTGCGTAAGCAGCGCAAATGTGCTCCAGCTGCACTGAACTCGGTGTGTTGTAGGTTTTTTGCTGTTAGTGGGCACAGCAATTCTATCGCTGACCTTGGTGTTGGATAATGAGCTCTTGTTTGTCTCAGAGAAATATTCCTGCCCAGAGGCCTGTCAGTTGTCAAAAAAACAAAGTTAAAGGAGTTATGAGTTTATTTGGCACCGTCTTCTCATTAAAAGATTCCTACAGTGGAATCTCAACAGTCACAATCTGCAATGTTTGGAGAAAATTGAAAGCCGCATATCTTTAAGATGGCAACCATATTCTGACGCGTCTACAGCGAGCCTGACATATTAACAATCTACCAAAACCAAAAAATTGACAAGAATTTCACAGGTGACAACCTTGCCAATGCCAGCAGCCGTGGCATCACACACCGGCTGCCCGGGCGCTCGTTTCCAATGACATTGTGTCACATTTTTTTCTGCGAAATGATTACGGCCATGTTCCAGACTGAGAAGCCGTCCCTTCGTTACGTGTAGCAGGCTTCCAGACGAGCCGAGACATTCACAGGGGCACTTTTTTTTTTAATGAGAAAGAAGCCAAGCTTGTGTGTCTTGTCCTGCCTGCTGGCTGCCATTACGGCCCATTAGAATCATCATTAAGAGCGAGCGCAGGGCCCATTGTGCCTAAAGTGGCACGGACTGCTAGTTGAGGAGCTTGACTACTACTGTCCGCTTTCACCCGCGCAAACGTGCCTCCGAGACTGGTTTCCAAGGCAACGTCACCGATGGCCAACGTATTTCTTTTTTCGTGCTTTGTAAAGACAGCAGGATAGTGTAATTCCTGAATGCATCTGTTTAGACCTTTCTAAGCCATTGGGTTGAATTTCTCCTTTTGGATTAATCCTCTATGAGGCCCTGCCCTACAAATACTAACCACTGACATTTATATGGCAAGCTGTTCAGCCTTTTATTCATCTGCAGGATATGAAGAAATTTCACTCGCTAAAAATGCTAATTCTTGACATCAAGACTCTGGATTTTTGCTAGTAACAATAATGTTTACATGGACATCAGTAATCAAATCATTTGCCTTAATCTGATTAAGACAATAATATGATTAATGCGTTTACATGAGTTTCTTTTTGAATGTTCCTTTCATGATCCTATTTTACATGTTATAGCACATTATGTGTCATTACACCCGTAAGCTATCCACATTTCCTTCGGAGTTTCGTGCAATTTGGGGTGTTTTATTTTTAATATGTCGACTTTAACTGCTTTTCGGCAGTTTCACTTTCATTTCATGCATGTCCCCTCATGACAAACAAGACATTGGATGTGCGTATGAACAACTATGAGTGTTGTTTTAATGGAATTTGATACCGCACGTCATATGGGGGGAAAAACTCCACATTTCTGTGGTCTTTTACTGACTCGGTAGGTGCAGAGAATAGTGTCAAACAGCAATGTGTACTGGATATGGAATATCCTTTCGCAAAATGCTGCGAAAATCCTACACGATGGGACGGTAATAGTTTAGTTGCAGTGTTTGCATGTCTGTACTGCACTTTAATAATACAACTAAAATCGGCATACTCTACATGTCTTAATTCAAATTCTGTTTATTTCAATTATGATTATGAGTCAGATTAAGGTAATCAAAAATCACTGTTTACATGAACTCTTAAACAGAGTAGTGTCTTAATCGTAATAAATCAGATTATTGGTGTCCATCTAAACATACTTAGTGATAGTTGTTTGATATTAGGAGTTACATTTCTACCAGTAAAAATATCCCTTTTAATATGTAGAATTGCATTTTCACTAGTCAGATGTTAACTTGGGCTGCCATTTTATTAGGTATATCAATCACTGGCTTGGCCCAAGTGTGAGTATTGTTATTATTTTGTTGATATGCTTCATATATATGCTGCATATGTTGTATATTTTTAAATATAATTAGGGGAGGCAGGTCAATTCTGTTATTATGTACCAGTTATTTTTTGACATTAATATTTGAAAATTGTATAAATGTTATATAAAGATATATTTAAAGAAAAATCATGATGTCAATAACTGATTTATTGCTAGCTGAAATTCCAATTTCACAGTTATAAATAAAGAATTTTATTAAATTTTACAAATATATTTTATTCCTTTATAGGTCAGTATTTGCATGGTTACCAATTGTCTATTTTTCATACCAACAATTTAATTGCTAGTAGTAATTTTTAATTTCAGCATTTTAATTTTTAATATCATAATCCGTACTAGTAAAAAAAAGACATTTAACTATTCAAATGCAATTCTTGATTAGACCTGTCAACATTGGGATGTAAAAGTACTGGGAAAAGAACCCAACCCTACCCAAGACATCTCCCAAAATGACCCCAAACTGTTTATTCTGAGCAGTTGAGCCTAAATGAAGCCGTTACAAATATAGGGAGGAAATTAGCTTTAAATGATAAAATACATAGCAGACATAGAAACATATAGAAAATAAAAGGTTTTGGCTATTAAAATGAATGGCCTGTAAAGAAATTAAATCAAGATATAAAATCTTGTTCGATTTTTATTCAATGTATTTAAATATTGATTCAAGTAACTAGTTATTTAGTGAAGCGCAGCGAATCTCTCATTTTGATCCACTGTTTTGTTTGATAACAGAGCTGTCACTTTAAGAATCCACAGATCTATAATGAAATTATTTGTTTACTTTCATTATTAATAATTTGTGCTCATTTAAGGTCAAACTATTTGTGTTTAAAAAAAAAATCGCCAAAATAAACCAAATCATAAAAAAATCACTAGGACGGACATGTTTACATGTTATAAGGTGTATTTTTCTGTTTAAAAACACACCTAAATCCCATGTCCACTTTCGCTCCTCTTCAAATCACGTACTGTACACAGAAGTTATCTTAGAACAGTGTTTTTATATGGAGGATGTCCATCAGTCAGCACCACATGAATTGACTGATTCAGAGTGTGTAGGAAAGGGCAACAATAGACGTATAGCTTTAATGGACATTAAGTGAATCTGTAGTGCCGGTTTTATATTTATTTCAACATGGTTTCAAGACAAAATGAAGCGCAAGCTTAATTCTCTTAAACAGCTCTTGAAATTATATCATATTTGAAATCGGCTCATTAATGCTACTTTCACTTTTCATAGAAAGATTAAAAATACAGGAGAGATACAGGAAAAAACAGAATGATAGCAGGATAGAATAGTAAAGCATATAAAAAGCTACGGTGGCTAAGAGAGCTTAATCTGCTGCAATTGAAGAAAACACGTGCAATGACAAAGAAAAGAAAATTGAGAAAAGATCTTCAATAAATTTAATTAAAAAAAGCGCTGCATTTTCACATGACGCAAACAATAAATAAAACATGCTGCATTTTCTCACAACGCAAACAATTTTATTTAGGTTATGATTATTAAGGCTAATAAATGCTAAAGACACAAGAATCAAGATATTAAAATAAACAAACAAAAAAAGTCACCTTTTAAAGATCACCTACAATTTCTCTGAGCAATAGTTACGGCACACGCAGTTTTCATAAATTGTTTGTGTTGTGAGAAAATGCAGAGCGTGTTTTGTAAAATGTTTGTGTTGTGAGAAAATGCAGTGTGTTTTATTAATTGTTTGTGTTGTGTGAAAATGCAGCTCGTTTTTTTTTTTTTTATGTGTTTGCCTTGTAATGATTTGCAGCACATGTGCTGTCAAACTGATGAAGATCTTTTCTCAATTTTCTCAATTTGCTGGTGTTTTTTGTAATTGCACATGTTTTTGTTTTTTTTTTTAATTGCAGCATGTTAAGCTTTCTTGGCCACCGTAAAAAACAGGAGGGTTGACAAGTGTTCTTGATATCAAGAATTATATATTTGTTTCTTATTGACATTCAATTCCTGATATCAAGAATTTGTTTTAATTATGTAATAATAATATTGATATCAACTGTTAGCTTATTTTCTAGTGGAAATATAATTAAAATTATAATAATTTAAAAATGGTCATTTTAATACTGAAGATATAACTGTAAACTAATTTAAAGTGAAAATACCTTGTCATAGCCGATTCCAGAAAATCTTTAAAACCTAAATTAGTGCTGCACAATAATACAAACCCCACCACGGACACCTTTAAAAGGAGATTTCGCATTCTAAGAAGACGCACTGTTTAGAAGGTGCATCATAGTTGGCAGAGTACAATTATGTCAAAAACTCAAGCTAGCTTTTTTTTATCCCTCAATTATTGGTGTCCATTAATGATTAAGTGGTATGTTAATACAGCACAGATATTCCATTAGAAGCGCTGGTCTGAGGTTTTAATGGCCTGGAAGAGCGAGCGAGTGAGCGTGTGTACTTGCAGGCTTTCAGAGTCTTTGTTTGAGGTTGCACTAAGCTGTTAGGAATGAGGACTGCATTAAATGTGATAATTAGTGGCCTGGGGAAGATATTGTCTTAAATTACTCTCCACGTCTTTCCTTTTTTGTGTTGTTCTTTTCTGGCACAGTTGAAGGAGAAAAAATTGGCATTTTGTGTGCTTTGATGTAGCTGTAAAAACAATTAGGAGACTTGAGGAGGGATAGTTGGTCCAAAAATGAAATTTACTCACTTTTACCTCACCCTCAAGTAGTTCCAAACTTTTATGAGTTGAACACTAAAGAAGATATTTTGAAGGAAGCTTGAAAACCTATGACTTCCATCGTTAAATTTAAATACAACAAGCAACCGATACATGTTTCCAGCTTTCTTCCAAATAAGTTATTTTATGTTTAACATAAGATATAAAGTCAAATAGGTTCGGAACAAGTAAAGGGTGAGTAAATAACGAAAGAATTGTCAGTTTTGGGGGAACTATCCCAGGGCTCACAAAATCCGGTAGCCCGACTTCCCAGGGCTATTGAATACTTAGTCGGACTACCAAAATCTGTCTACACCTAAAAAAAAAAAGTCAATGCTTTTACATTCTCTCAAAAAGTCAATCATTATGTATGTTCTGTGCTGCTGATATGACGGCAATAAATCCACTTGTTGATAATATATATAGCCAGAGCATTACCAACTACCTCACAAATAACGTAACATAGTGTTTCTGTCAGTTTAATCGTGTGTTCTATACTGAATGCTTGGCACTTAAGTACAAAAACACTCGTCACTTACTCAGAGATCAGAGGCCTGTTTAAGCTATGCGAAATTAAAAATATATATCTTTATGCAATTATTCATTATTAAGATCAAGCTACAATAGTCATTCTGACTGTAACGAAAAACCGCAAGTTTTTAAACTATGCGAGTGCGCACGTCTTCACGAAACGCATGTGCTTAAAGACAGAATACACGTTATAAGTTAATAGAGATAGAGATGATTCTCCAGACATGTTTTATTTTGTTTTTTCGCCTGATACAGTAAGTGTCACTCATTCAATAATATCAGCGCACACATTGCTAAAACAACAATTCAAGAGTTCACACTTAGATACTGCTTGACTATTTAAGCTAGTTTGGCATGCTGTCCCGGGAGAGAACCCTGAGCTTGGTGATAGATGAGCCCAATGCTCCCGCCTGGTCAATAAGCATTAGGAGGGATATGAGATCAGGTAGTTCTTGATAGCTTAAAAAATAAATCACTATTGGCGCTAATTTGTAGTATGAGCTTGTGACTTTAACTTTTGCATAGTTTTTGAGTGTGGGAGGAAACCGGACTACCCAGGGAAAACCCACGCGAACACGGGGAGAACATGCAAACTCCGCACAGAGAGTATCGGTTGGCTCAGCTAGTGTTTGAACCAATGACCTCCATGCTGTGGGGCAACAGTGCTAGCCACCGTGTCGCCCGAACTGAGGAGGAGGGAGAAGGAAAGGATGGGGGGGGGTTTTCCAAAAACGAAGATGAGGAATGAAGTTTAGGCTGGATATTTATATTGAATTTAGAGTGATCCGATTGGCTAGTTAGTGATTAGTGATAGGGATCAGCTGTAGTCAATTCTATCACGTGCTCCTCTCGAAATTAGTTTGTGAAACTTCACTTATGTTGTCTTAGACATTATATTGCGCCCCCTTAATAAATCGCATACTTCCATACTATAGTACGCTAAAAACAGTATGCCAGCCGAGTAGTATGTCTGAATTCATAGAATTCGAGAAACAGTATGTGGATGACCAGACCTACTACTTTCGGCAAGATTCTGAAGTGTGCATTCAATGCACGTTACGCTATCCCATGATTCATCATGAGACAATTAATGAATGGGAGTGAAGTGACGCAACTGTTGTGGGTAGGTCACGTGATCATGACAAAATGGTGGATGTAATACGTCCAAGTTCAATTTATACTACTCATTCATACTGTATAGAACGTAGTTTCACATTCAAATACAGTACCTTCTGAGTAGTAAGCGATTTCAGTCGCAGCCAGTGTGTTTATCTGTGGAAGATTCTCAAAATTTTGCATGTGGTTTCTCTAGTTGAGTTGAAATGGCCTTTATTTTTTTTTTTTTGTATCAGAATTCTATCCGCCAGCTCTCTAGATATATTGGTCATACAAAAATATTATAACAAGATGTATGTGAGTTAAATTAATATATACTGTACATACATTATGTGCATGTAAATTGAATTTGGAGATTTATAGATGGACTTTATAGAGCATCTTTCTTAATCATTGATTATTTTACTACACTTTTACAAGACAATAGTCTATAAAATGCTGAGGTTAAAAGCTTCTGCACAGCGATTAACTGAGCAGAAGCAAAGTTCCTCGGTGCAAAGACTCTGGCAGTGTTACTGAAATCCCTGGAAATGTCTTGTGAAAAAAAAGAGCGAGTAGGGACTCTGAAAGGCCAGTATAAAGGGTGCATGATCCCTTTTCACAGCACAATTGAAACATAATTATTTCATGGCAGACTGTGTGCTCTGTAAATCTATGAATGGGAACGGCATTTAACTTTAATTAGCTCTGATTTATTCATTCTGACTGGATTGCTTGCAGAAAATTGGATCATCTGATTATAGTCAAGCATGAAAATGACCTGATTAAACACTTCATAAAACCCACGGAGAGAGAAAGAAACGGAGAAAGAAAAGAAACCTGGGATGAAACGATAAAGGGGGCACAGAGAGGAAGATAGACAGACAGATGTGGATGGGTTTGGTGACGTCGGGCATGCCAGCGTTATGCACAGTGGGCAGGGAAGGCATCGCAGCTGTTTTCTGTTCACCCTGCTGCAAACTAATGGATGGATTGGCAAACCAATCCCACGCTATAGGTTACATGTCTACAGCTGTGCCAAACCGCATGTGCATTTGATTTGAAACGCTTGCATGCACCTGAGCAAAAAGAAACCTGTGGTGCATTCAGGATTCTTTGGTGCGGATGAAATCCACTCTATACATTGCACATAAACCACACTAGATTGTTTTCTGTTGTGTTTGCAAGGTTAGGGTGCACAAATTAATGGAAATAATTTAAAATATTAGAAACAGTAACATAATATAATGGAAACAGTAACATAATATAATGGAAACAGTAATATAATATAATGGAAACGGTGGTGACAAATGTAAGAAAAATGTTAGGTTCCCAAAAGAACCTTTTCGATTATTTTATGATCATGATTTTTGTTGTAATGTTGTCTAAAAAAAAAAAATGAAAGAGTTAAGCTTTTCAGTAAGTTTGCGGTTCATTCTGCTGTGGCGACCCCTGATTAAAAAAGGGACTAAGCCAAAAAGAAAATGAATGAATGAATTAGGGTTGGGCGATGTTGACCTACTTCACATCGTACGATGTCTAAAGGCTGATTTACCAGTGTGAGCGGGGTCGAGAGCCGCGCGAACCCATTGGAGCGAATGTTTACAAGTGTTGAGTCCTGTGATGGAGCTCCAGATGGAAAGTTTTGTTTTATGCCTTACATTTTTATTTATTGCCTAACATTTAAGCCTTTGACATACTGATTCATACTGATTACTTTATCAAACAATATTTGTTTTCAACATGCACTCGCTGCATTTAAAAGTAGGCACTTCAAGCTTTCTATAGATACATGTCACTTGTCCATGTGTTTTGTTTTCATGGAGTTTCAGTGCATTTTACTGACGCGTTTCTAAAAACAGTTCGAGAAAAGAGAGAATGCTTACACTGTTTATTTTCCTTATTTTGCAAAAGCACACACGTTTGTTGTCATTATGAGTGAACACAATAAATACTATACACCTAACAGATTCGATTGATGTATTTAACTTATCTGTACGATCAAAACAAAGTGTAATTTAAGTTCATTTCAGCATTATAAGAAGACGCATCAAAACGTGTATACACGGTCTTCGGCTCCTGGGGGTTAAAGACAACACAGATTCAGTTATTAATGTAGTTGATAAAGTTTTATGAAGGTTCAACATAAAATTTAGGAGAAACTGTTGCCCCTTAACAGACAATTTCTGACTGGTCTGATATGGATATCTTTATATTTATTACATTGAAACAGTTGACCTTATTCTTATCAGTCCTAGTGTGACTGTTCCTTTACAATTTGGCAAATTTTATTTTATTTAAAATCCTAAACTTTATATGTGGTGTAAATTTAATTAACCTTTGACCACTAGCTTCCCTAAAAAAAAAAAAAACATCTAAACTGAATTTGACATCCAGATTACAAATATTAACTAATTCATTCATTCATTTTCCTTCAGCTAAGTCCCTTATTGATCAGGGGTCGCCTGAGCGTAATGAACCGCCCATTAATCCAGCATATGTCCAGCTGCACCTTGTACTGCGAAAAATAGTAACTAATTAAAACTGTAAATGTATAAAATAAATATAGATCCATATTTTAAACTCTTGTCATGTCTCTCTTTACTCTCTAGTTACGCCAACGAATGAGAGTCTCGGGACCAAAACTTCCAGCTCGACCAAAGTGTCTGGCCTTCAGCGTAGCCAGGAACAGAGTAACGACGTTTCGTTTGTCCCGCCCATCTCCAGCCCGACTCCTGCGTCGCCCCCTACGGGGTCTCCTGCCCCTGCTGCGGCGGCAGCCCCCCCGCCTAGACCCCATCCGACCTCCCCAAGCCCTCTCTCTATCAAGAAGGAGTCTTTGCCCCCTATTCCCACTCCTCCCCTGCTGAGGAACCTATCGCATTCACTGGAGCACAGACTTCCGCCCCCATTGCACCACAGCCGGCCAATCAGCAGTCATCATCATCATCCTTTGCCATACAGCAGTCTTCACGACATCAGGTTAGTAACTATTCATATCTATAATCATTAAGGCTGTGTATGATCAATTGTGAAAATACTAATTCTGGTTTGTTTCGGTAATCTTCAATCAAAGTCTGACCATTTGCTTCCGTGTTTTGGACTGGTGGTCCTTCTCTATTGCTGTCAGTTTGACAGTGTTCTTAACCACACTTCTCGTACCACTAGTTTGCTATTATGCTATTATGTAAGGATATAAGGTATTATGTATTATATATTGCTATTATGTAAGGAAATTATGCACAAAAAGACAGCCCCACCCTTTATTCGTGAATTCAGTTTCAGTTGGACGTACATCAACATACTGAAATAAAAGTCTCACTAACATCTAGTCATGAAGACAAACAATTGAGCCCATGCCATTGCTTAATTCTTTTACTTACACTTTGAGCAACAAACATTGCAACAAAATAAATATATGCATTTAGTGCACAAAAAAGAATAAACTACGCAATGATCACTGATTATTGTAATATTTTATTGTTTTAAGTCACGCCGCACCTGGTGTAGACACCATATTAGTTCTTGTGAGCACAACTTGCAAACTGTTTTGT
Organism: Danio rerio; assembly: GCF_052040795.2. Classification (NCBI taxonomy): domain Eukaryota; kingdom Metazoa; phylum Chordata; class Actinopteri; order Cypriniformes; family Danionidae; genus Danio; species Danio rerio. The sequence continues at coordinate 18,555,323 of NC_141025.1, forward strand.
TGACCTCATGCTACCAGGATTATTGACATCATATGAAATAAAGCAAGAACTTTAAGAATCAGTATAGTTTTTTTAGATTACCCAATCTTAATAATTATATTTACATTTATGAAATAATAACTGAATATAAAGTATATTCTTATAACTACATTTTGTCGTTTTTTAAAAAAACCTTGTCTTTTCTGTGTAACCACAGCGCCAACCCTTCAACTCTTCCTCCCAAACACCACCTGCCTCACTCCGCTCATCACCTCAGTGGTCATCTATCATCTCCTGCTCCTCCTCTTCCTCTCTCAATCACCGGACTGCCCTCCTCCCACTACTCCCTTCACTCGCCTTCTCACCTCTCTAGCCATCCGGCCATGTTCGCCACCCCTGCTACACTGCCTCCTCCGCCCACCCTACCGACCAACAGCCTGGTGGTGCCAGGACACCCTGCAGGACCACCTTATCCAGGTAAAAAAAGTACTACTTAGATTTTTGTAAATTTATGCTGTAATTAGAGTGAGTTTAGAGGCTTTAGTTGTGCAATAATACAAAATATTAAAGGGCGCATACACACTAGGCATTTGAGGAAAAATTCTGCACATAAGTTGAATCCAATTAGGATGATGGCTTCCAAGGAAATGCAAATGTTTTCTGAGGTGACTTTCTCCTCAATGTACCTTGACATTAGCACTTTTTGACGAATAAGATTGGAGCATCCACTTTTTATTTGGCTTTTGACCTGCAAAAAGCGTAATGCATTTCTGTCTCTCAAATGCTTCATTGCAGTTGTATTTAGTGTGTAAGTGCTCTATTTTTTTATGAGACCTAAGAAATAAACAGTGTGAAATTAATTTATCCAGTATTGATTAATTTATCCAGTAAGTTAGCATATTGTAGCATTAGTCTCTAAATTAAAACAAATTTTGTTCCCACAAATCTAGGAATTGTTCCTACAGTTACCATATTTATAAATGCTTTGTGTTGACAAGTAACCCCTGTTAAAGACAGGTATACAGAAAAATTATGCAGTAACAGCAGATAATTGCATTCTTATTAAGATTTTTCAACTCTAAGGCAAGATTGGGCCCACATCATAGGCTCAGCGCATGAAAAATATGACATATCTTCAGTATATTATACCTGTAATCAAGAAAAATGTCAATTAGGGATGCTCATTTTGGTTTATTTTGCCAACCGATAACCGCCACTCTTTAAACAAATATCATTTTGACGTAAATTGACGTGTCAATTTTGTGTCTGACGCATCAAATATTGCAATTTAAAATACAGATTTATTTTAACATGTGAACAACAGCATACGGAACATCAAAACAATACATCAAGCACCTGCAGTGTTTCCAACAGCATAGAAAAAACTAAATAAAAAGGCCAGCCCCTAGATATTTTTCACTTAAATGATAAGTTTAGATTACTAAACAAAAACACTGGCTGTATCCTTTTTAAGGTCCGGCATATGCTTTTTTTGTCCAATCATATATATATTTTTTTTTGTTTGTTTGTTTTCGTCAAATAAAGATAGCAGGCTACCTCAAATCCATCGCTCCAAGGAAAATATTCATTTAATCGCTGGAAACCCCACCTCTGCTTTCATTTGATTAAAGAATAAAAAAGATGCAACTGATGTAACATGCTTTTTCCGCTTAGAGTTTGTTTCAACCACGAACACAGCGCACAACAGCAAAAACGCTTGCGGTGGTTAGTAAACCGTTCAAAAGATGCCCCTCTCATCGCAAAAGCGTGTTTGCTGTGATCGGCCCCTTATGCAGCCAAACCTTTTAAATATTGATAATAATATTTATTAATCATTTAACTGATAGCATTATATGGTTAAAAACGCACCCTTTTGGTTAACGGTCAATCTGTTATTACGAGCATTTCTAGTGTGAACAACCATGTCCACTTCTTATTATCTGAAAGCTGTGTCTCAGAAGGGCACGGTGGCAGTAAATTTTTGTCTTATTGGCTGTTATTTTACTTCAGATTTTTAAATCCGATTACACCAGGGGTGCGTTTCCTAAACAACGACATAACTCGTGGCTGAACTGACATAGTACGATGCATCATTTGGGAAAAGAACTATGTAGTGACGAGTGTTTCCCAAAACCTGTAGTTTCTCTGTTGCAGATTCATCACTTGAACCACGTTGTTGATAATGTAAAACACCCATAATCATGCTTTAAACGGAGAGTAAACAACTTCTTTGGAGAAGAACCCCATAATTTCTTTGTGCAAATTACATTATTTTACACAAATGCGCATTTTTTTGCTAAAAACATGCACTTGTTTTTCATATTAATTAAAATATTTGTAAATGGGACATATAGGGCCTGTGTTTCCTTTACAAATATTATTGAAAATATTACATCCTATTTTAAAACATAAAATTACTTACAAAAGCTAACACGTATTCTAATATAATATGAAGAGTTCAGATGCTAAAACCTCTAAGTGCCATCTGAAATGTTCTTCTAATATAACCATTTTTCTCAGGCTCCTATGTCTTGATTCAGTAATTTTACTTTTATGACAAAGAACAGGTTATTTTAATCAATTTTAACATAAAATAACTAAACATAAACATTAGAGACTTAGAAAAATGCTTATTGTAGAAAATTTTTTTTAGATGGCACTTAGAAGTTTTTGCATCTGAACTCTTCATATATAAATAAATAAATAAATAAATAAATAATAAGGCTATTTATTAAGAAATTAAATTTTATAATTATTAGGAAATGAAAACAATTATACTTTATTAATAATATTAATAATATTGATGATGATTATTATTAATAAGTAGGATATTGTTTATTTTCTAAAAAAAATTAAAAATTTAAGTCTACTTTTATTATTTGACACATGCAAACCACTGCAGAAATGTTCTAACCAACTGACCGATGTCATATACAGTAGGCTACATTTATTAATAAATAACCTGCTACAAAATAAAAGAATTAACGGATGTGCTGTTTTTTTTTTTTCACAGTCTTTGAAGCAATGACTCTAAAAAAAAAACACTAGCTTTGGAGACGTAACATAAATTCCGCTCGGCTGTGTTCAGAATGACATAAATGTTTTCAAAGTGCACTGCGAAGGGAGCGCAATTGTAAACATGAAGATCTCTAAAACTGAACTGTAAAAATACTTTGAAAGCAAATTACACCCAAGAGTAATGACTTTAATGCTTTTTTAAAAATTATTATTCCAAGTTTGAATGTTAGAATGTTCTAAATAAATAGGGCATAGGGGAATAACTGGACATAGAACACAGCCAGGAACTATGTTTTTAACTAAAGCTCTAGAGGTGTAGTTGCAAGTGCACAAGTTTGCGACGCAGTTTGCAAATGTTCATTGAAACAACAGATTTTGGAAACGCCAAATCAATGAACTATGTTTGTTTCAATGGAAATTAGTTGGAAATGCACCCTAGTATGAAACTACATGATATATTTAAGATAAAACTGCCCTCTTCATCTCCTTGCTTTATACGGTAAGTGTATTTTTGTTAATTACTAGCTTTTAAATGCCAATTATAGAAATGTACAGCTACATGCTAATTTAAACCTAGAAAGGAAATAATAAAGCAACAGTAAAGTGTTTATACAATACCTGCAGTTAGTTTTAATAGTGTGTCATGTAGCTTCCATTATAAAAGAAGGCTAAAGTCATAGAATTAGCACTAACATCTTAGCAATAATGTTATAAGTTTGTTCTTAAATTCAACATTGGTATATTGTAATGAAGCAAAGTACACATTGATGTCTTTTAAAAGCATCAAGAGCTTAGAAATCCTTAACTTTCAAAAAAAAGGCCTTAAAGGAATAGTTCACCCATCAGTGAAAATTTTGTGTGAAAATCTTTATGCATTTGTTTCTTCTGTGGAACTCAAAAACATGATTATTACTTTTTAAAATATTGATTATTGATTATGATTATTATCAAAGTCCTTTTGAAGCCAAACATAGAAGAAAGTAATTCATACAGATTTGGAATGACATGAGGGTGATTTTCACTTTGGGGTGAACTATCCCTTTAAGGCGGTGTAGACGTTTGTGTATGTCGGGTCAAGTGTGTGTGTGTTTTCTGCTGAGGTGACTCTTGGTTCTTTCTTGTCTTTAGATACCAGCCTGTTGATATCTTTCAACCAACCAATCATGTATTGCCAGCCTCATTCGGGGATTCTGATTGGCACATTGTCACAGGCAACTCTCTTACCTCCACCAATGAGTCCTCACGTAGAAAACCCTCACACCTTGAATTGGAGAAACAGAGAAAGCCAGGTGACTACCCTCTTTCGCTTCTTCCAACCACTGTTGTGAAAACTCACTGGCCGCCCGTGCCTTTTTTTTCTTTTCCCTCCCGTGTCTTCCCCCTCTCCCCCTTTCCCTCCTTTTCCCCCTTCACTCTCCTATCTTGCAGAGCATGATCTTCTGAGGCAGGAGCTGAACAACCGCTTCCTGGTTCAGAGCTCGGAGCGAGGCCGGGGGACGGCGCCAGGGGCCACAGGGTCGCCGTTGGCCCCTGTGTCGCTCCTCCGGGCCGAATTTCACCAACATCAGCATATGCACCAGCACCAACACACGCATCAGCACACCTTCACGCCTTTCCCTGCCAGTCTGCCCCCGGCAGCCATCATTGGGCCGCCCACTGCACCTCCCATGGTGCGTACCCCAGCCAGAAATGTGAGGATAAGTAAAAACAGATAGATTTTACTCCCTTCCTACCTCCCTGATCCCCCCTTAAAAAACACCAACCTATTTAAAACAAGCGGCCATCGCATTCTTCAAACAATATCGCACTCACAATTGCGTTGACATACTGATTTTCAGCATGGCTGCATCATTCTGATGTTCAGACAGATTTTAATTTTAAAAATAGGATCATCTGTCGTTTGGTCTGTTGTTGTTCCATTGGCGAAGATAGTTCCAAACGAAGAGAACAAGCAGACTGGCAGCCAATCAAAAAAAACTGTTGTAGTGTATAGTGACACCAACAAATCACAACAGACCTCTAGAATGAACTATTGCATTATAAATTCTGATTAATTTACACCATTTAATTGAAACATTGAATTTCAGTTAGCTGTTAACATTATAACATCGAAACATCTCTATCATTCTTCCTTTCTTCTCAGATGGGATGGAGGGCAAAATCAAAGGTTACCTTGGGCCAACTTTGGCCCTCGGGCCCTAGTTTGGGCATCACTGAACTTGAGTTTAGTGATATAGTGTAGATTATAGTGATACCAACCCATCACAACAGACCTAGAAATAACTAATGCATAACATGTATCTGCATGGCTGCATTTACACTGCATGCTTAAAGTGACTCAATTCCAATTTTTTTCTTTCATGTGGCACAGAACAGATAACAGAACAGTCTCATGTACCTGTAAGCAGAAAAAAAAAATCACATGGATTTCGATTTACTCAAATCAGATTCAGGTCTTGTTCATAGGTGGAAATTTATCCGATATAAATCAATGCAAGTTACGCGTCATTAAAAACCATAGCGAATGATGTCAAGTCTGAGTCCCAAACCTTAAATCTCATACACGGCAACTACAAAAGCTTATATATTGTCATGTAGCACAGGTTTTTAAGCTTTTTAGCAACGTCCGCCACATAAACAATTGGCTAAACTAAAACTGCTGCTTACATCATGTGCAAAAATCACGCCCAGGACATTACATTAAAAACCCTACTGGTTTAAAAACGATTAAAAGAATATGGCCAAATGAGAACTTTTGTGTCATAAACTATAGTAAAACAACTTGACATAAAAATAATTTAATAAAATGAAACCTTGTGAACCGATTAAATACAAAAACGGAGAAGAGGGCGCTCTTATTATTAGCTGTCAGTTAACGCCCGCTCTTTGTTTCCTGCTCATTGCGCCTTTGCCGTCTGCTGTGAGTCACTTTTAAATAAGAGTCACTTTTAAAAGACGGATATGAGTCACTTTTAAAAGATGATGTAAGCTGGTAAACAACAAAAAAATCGAATATAGTCACAAAATCGGAACTAACCATCAAGATCTGCTGTGCGAATGCAGTCTAATACTTACTTATTGCTTATTTAAAACACGTGTCTGAGGCTTAAACGAAGGCCAAATTTGAAACCATTTTATAACACCATCTCAGTGACCTAACCTAAACATTGGGATTCACAAAGTTGTTGACGTAGTGAATACCAGCATGGTCGTAATAGCACAATATTTTAGACACAATACCCTCATTTATTTCATCTATCGTTGCGCTTTAAATGAAAATAGATCTAAACCGAGCCAAAACAGTTCTGTATAGCCTGTCTGGAATGTATACAAGTAGATTGATAAAACATGGGACCACATTCTTTCCTAATAGTCATAATAGAGCACTGACTGTTGTGTAGTAACAGTGTTTACAACCCACTATTGAGGCTTAAATCAGAGCATATCTTAAACCAAGGCCTTGGGGTTGAAATAGTTTTACAGCACCATCAATATGACACCTGCAACTGTGTTGACGTACTGAATAATGGCACATGCTAAAATTTTGACTAACACCACAAATAACTTCTATTTAAGTCACAACATCGTCAGTTATTTTTGCTACGTTAACAAATTGTAACAAATGAAGCCAAAATAGTTTCTGTTTGGAGCATTGCAAATACCGACAAGTGACACAAACTGTGAAACTACTATACTGTCATTCCTACACCATCGGTACTAACTAGCATTTGTATAAATAGGAATAGTATTTACATCCCACTTCTGAGGCGTAAACCAGAGGCTAGTTGCATAAATGCGAAGACTCTGTTGTAGAGCTAGTTTGACCAACTAACTGTAATCACTCTTGCTACTTGGATTCAAATTAGGTCAACATTTTGAGGCCGATTCCGAAAAGTAATGGCTTGTCTTGAAAAAAAAAAAAAACATAGTCACTACTTTAAGACTAAATGCAACCAGCTACATGCAGATGTTTGGTGTATGGGAGAGAGAATATGGGTTTAAAACTAATTTACAACACAGTCATTCTGATATCCCTACTAAAAAGTATGGCCAATTATTGAATCCATTGTTGATGAAAATAGGCCTTAATGGAACCAAGTGTGAAGCAAAAAAGGAGCTAGTTCAATCCTAACCGAGCACCGGAACTAACAGTTGTATAATAAGTAATAGAGTTTACAACCCACTACTGCGGCTTAAAGCTTATCTCAAAGCTGGCCAGATCTTAAACAGTGGCTACGTGGTTGAAGCAGTTTTACAACCCATTGTCGGTGACATAACCGATACCCATTATCCTAACAAGATAAACTATTGTCCCATGACGACCACAAATATTGTAGCTCTTCCCCTAATAAAAACCCTTTTTGCTGCCATGTTGACATGCCGAACTCATTGCGCTTTTATAGTGTGAGCCAGAGATGTTTTATTGCTTTCATATGAGCAGGATGGTGATGTTTCTGAGTGCTGGGGGCTGTTTGAGGAAAACAGGAGGCAGACAGAGTCTTATGGCGTGACTGAGGCACAGACAGAGCTCGTTCTGTGTGACACATTCAAAGCTTGCGGTCGAAACATAATGACCTCACTACAGATGAAAGTCATGACATCAACGGGCTGTTTTGATAAAGCCTAATTGCTTCCGCGTGCAGAGCGGCTATTAGAGGCAAACTTTGGCAAGCCTGCGATCAGATCAGTTCAGCTCCTCAAAGTTAGCCAGCCATATGAAATACATTCAAACGTAGTCAGACAGGAACGAGAACGTCTTATCGGCATACGATCGCCACTGTCCAACTATACGAGAGATATTATGTCAGAGCACAAGATGAAAAGTCAAGCGTTTCTGAATCGCAGATTTCCATCTCCAGAGATTCAAATCCGCCTGCATATTAGCTTAAAACATGCCGTATGTTGTTGTAGCTTGCATTCTGGAACTGTTTCGTCATCAGGAAACACTGAAATGGCCATGAATATGTCGGTTATCTTGTGTGTTGAATGACAAACACACACCACCACAACTTCCTTGAATGTTTTATGAGATATAATCTATATTTGCTAACCTGCTATTGTTGAATTTCTTGCAAACACCATGTGATGTTTTCTACTGACATACAGTATATATGCTGATGCTTGATCTTTTTAAAGCATTTCTACATTATATTACTTGGGTCAATGTTTTTAAAGCCAACGTGAAATCAAAAACTGCCCATTTTACTATATTTATACATATTCTTGGTCACGTTGTGCATTATTTATTGACTAATGCCATTTCAAAGTTAATTTTGTTACATTTCCAAACAAGTCAAGAAGTAAAATGGGTAGCAAATGCTGTTTCACGTTGACTCGAAGGGTCACACACTTCGTATAATGTCTTTCTTGTTGTCTTTCTTCCCTTCCTCCGAGCTTTTTCTTCTATAAAAGTTGAATTGTTTACAGATGTAATGCTGAGCCTTGATTCGCCAAAGCTGTTTGTTATAAAGCTCTGACAGGGGCTGTGAATTATGAAGCACTGTTTTTTTATGAGCCACTATAAACCTTTGCTGTATTTACTCGGCAAGTGTTAACCATAAAGCAGGCGTGCGGCCCTCGCAAGGATCACAGAAGTGCAACGCTCAGGGAAGCCAGATCAGCGATTTTCTCAGCCAGGGCAACCTCATGTGTTTGATTTAAGCTAATTATCACCACACATTCATACCATGCCGGATAAAAGCAGCTTATGCCTGCTGATCTGTTGGAGTGTAAACCCTCTGCCATAAGTGGGATGTGTGGTTCAAGCAACTGCTGCCTTTCAAAGAAACGCACACACTTAGTGCATCCTAAGTTTATCCATTTTTATTACCATCACCTGAGATATAAGACTATTGCTGAGTCCCAATTGGCACACTATACACTTGTACTTATGCACACTCAACAGCATAGTATATGAATGTAGCGCCGTGCCAAATGGAATACTACATTTATTTTTTACTAAGCAGAAATTTGAACCATTTCCCAGATGACCTTTGCCAAATAAATAATCAAACTACCAAATAATGCTTGCCATGAGTATACCCACATTCACCATCGGGAGGTGGCATAGGTCACTCTCATAGGAGAATTTTGCTTTCACAATCCAAAAGTAAAGAAACCCAAGATCACTGCCCAAAAGCTCAGCCCCTTCCGCTACGTGAGCAAAGCTGCGTTGAGTGTGTGAAGTGTCCAACATTCCAAACTTCTTTTTTACAGGTTGAATAAGGGCATCGTTCGGGTATTTGAAGTGCACTTATTCTTTTTAAAGATTTCAGTGTGAATGCACTACTTACACCTGGGGTGTTCAAACTCTGTCCTGGAAGGCCAGTGTCCTGCATAATTTAGCTCCAACTTTCTTCAACACACCTCCCTGGAAGTTTCTACTATACCTAGAAAGAGCTTTATTAGCTGGTTCAGGTCTGTTTGATTGGGGTTGGAACTAAAATATGCAGGACATCGGCCATCCAGGACTGAGTTTGGACACCCCTGACTTACACCATTTATACTACAAAATGGCGTAAAATAGTGCCTAAGTATGCGATTTGGTATGCACTCATTATGTCAAAACTACTACAGCAGGTTTTACTCATTTACATATTTAGCATTATTTATATATTTTGTTTATTTAAGGTGACAAAGATGCTGTTTTTTTTTTTTACTTAATGGTAAAATTGTAAATAATATGCTTAACTATCAGAATAATAAGGTTCTGATTGCATTCTGAGTGGGTTTTGGTCCATATAGCAAGGGGTTTTTTAATAAATGCATCACATTATATAAATAAGTTGTCAGGGAATAAGAATATGTAAAGAAATATAATACAGAACTTAATCATTTCAAGGTAACAATATTTATGTGAAAAATATACATATCTATTGGACTTATAGACTAAATTTCCAGTATTTTAAGGTTTTGTTTACATTCTGAGTGGGTTTTTATCCATGTAGCAAAAGGGTATTTTAATGAACGTATCAGTTGTCAGAGAATAGGAATATGTAAATAAATGTAATGCAGAACTTCATCATTTTAAGGTGACAATATTTATGTGAAAAAATATACATATCTGTTGCACTTATGAACCATATTTCTAGAACTATAAGGTTCTGTTTGCATTCCGGGTGGGTTTTGGTCCACATACTTAGCAAAAGGTTATATATATATATATATATATATATATATATATATATATATATATATATATATATATATATATATATATATATATATATATATATTTATATTTATATATAATATTTATATATATATATAATTTTTTGTATTAAGGGTATTTTAATAAATATAAGTTGTCAGAGAATAAGAGTATGTAATGAAATATAATACAGAACTTTTAATTTGAAGGTGACAATATTTATGTGAAAAATATACATATATATTGGACTCATGGACCATATTTTCTAGTTTTATTTATTGATATTGGTTAATGAAATCCTTAAGCCTTATGGCAATGTTACCCCAAAAAAAAATGTTGTCATTAATTATTCATTGTCATATCGTTCCAATCCCTTGAGACCTTCTTCATTACACAAATCAAGATATTTTAGGTGAAATCAGAGCGCTATCTCATCCTCCATGGACAGCAAGTTTCTTGACTCATTCAAAGTCCGGAAAGGTGCAAAAACCCTTCCTCAAAACAGACCATATGCCTTTAGTGGGATTATTATCAAGCCGAATACTTTTACGTGCACATAAACAAAAATACCAACTTTATTTAAGTTTTTTCTTTTCAGTGTCAGCATATTGTGAGCGTTCACAAGCACTGTATAGTGACAATTGAAGACATATGGCATATGTTTTTTGGTATTTTTCTGAACTTTGAATGAGTCTGTAACCTTGCTGTATATGTACAATGAGGGAGCTTTCAGATTTAAATATCTTCATTTGTGTCCTGAAGATAAATAAAGGTCTCAGAGGTTTGAAACAAGGGTAAACAATTAACAACTATTAAAATTGTGGCCTGAACTAACGCTTTATAGGTGAAAAGCATATTTGAATTTCTAATTCATTTCATGTTTCTTCCCTTCCAAATGCAAAATCTCCCCACATTCACAAGCTAACCCTCATTTCTCACCCTATAGTTACACTGCTAATTGTAGTTTAACTGAAACTTGAGTTTTATATATTTCTCAACTGTAAAGGAATGACTGCGCCACATAATAAATGGCTCATGTCACTTAAATTGGAAGTGAAGGGTGCCTTTCATTTGTTTAGCGATCTGGTTTGACTCTTTTGTGAGCGTATTCCCACACTCCGTGCCGGCTCTGTGAAGCCTGTGCCATCTGCGGCTGCAGTGGTTTTCTTTCATGTGACATTGAATGGCTGTTTTACTGTGTAATTGTTTTATTAAAAGGGTGTAATTTATTTGAGCTTCATCTGCTTTTTATTTGACTGTGTAAGCACACTGCAGCAAAGCCCTCTCATGTTTTTGCTCACAGATGCCTTTGATTTTGTTGATATGTTTTTAATTTGCGCTCTTTCTCTCTTTGTGTTTCTCTTTATAGTTCGACAAATACGCCCCGAAGCTGGACAATCCGTTCTTGAGACATTCAAATGTAAGTGTCGACTTATTTTGACTGCGTAACCTTGTTTTGACTGAATATGAAACGGATTATGTCAAGTTTTAGAGACATATTTGTAAACTTCTTGCATGTTTTTAAGACTTGGTTTGATGTTGTTTGCAAAGCAAGATAGACAAGCTGTAGGTCAAAGAGATGACAAACGTCAGCAAGCTTTACATTTATTTTGTTTTGTTTTTTCTTTAGTTTTTTCCCTCCTACCCGCCAACAATGCCAGGAATGCCTCCGTTGCTTCCACATTCAGGGCCCTTCAGTTCACTGCAAGGTGCCTTCCAGCCAAAGGTTAGACTCTCTTCATTTACATCATGTGAAAACGTAGACAAAACTGTTTTGACTTAAGCTAAATAAGAAACCCAGTGGGCACACAATGTTCATATGACGTTGATCTTTAGCTCTATTTTTGGTTGCGCCATCAGGTGACCAAAATTTAATGTCAATTTGACATCAGCTGACATCTAGTACCAACGTCAGCAGGTGTTGATTATTGGTTAGCTTTAGGTTGTGGCTTTAATTAACTAAACTACAATGTAATTTTAACGTCATGGTATGTCATCCATACAATGTTAAGGTCTTACATCAGCAGACATTTATCTGTGGTTGGTTTTATGTTGTGTAATTACCTACACTGACGTGGGGTTCTGAGGTTAACCCAATTTTCATATACAACCAAAACTCAAAGTTAGTCTGACGTTGGAGTTCAGCATCAATTTTACGTCTATGTGACATCCGTTGCCTGCAGGGAAGAGACTGTGGTTAGTTTGAATGTTTTAAATGTCCTACATGTGGGCTCTAATATGGGCAAGATTAATATGTCAACCAAACAAAACTTAAATATGGCATGTAAAATATCTCCAAGTTGGTATCATGACCATATATATAAACTGCTGTATCTATAGTTTTTTAGTCTTCATTAATTTTCAGTTATGCAATTTAACGTTAAAGGGATAGTTCACCCAAATCTGAAATTCGGTCATCATTTACTCTCCATTTACTTGTTCAAAATTACTTTCTTTCTTCTGAACACAAAAGAGAAGATATTTTGAAGTAAAAAAAAAATGCTGAAAACCTGCAATTACTGACTTCCATATTCTTTGTTTTTTTTCTATTATGGATGTCAATGGTTACAGATTTTCAGCTTCCTTCAAAACATCTTATTTTTTGTTCATTTTGCAACTCCTCTAGAGTTAAATAGTTGAGTTTAAACATTTTGAATCCATTCAGCTGATTTGCAGGCACTGTTATTATTATGTTAAAAGGTTATATTATAGTTCCAAGCCATATCAGCTTAAAAAAATATATCATTTTCTACCTGTATAAGTACACAATGTAGCTACAGTCAAGTTTTAGGTAGGAAAATGATCAAAACACCAGTGATTTTTTTTTATTTTTTTGGCACCAATAGCCTAGAGGTAAAGTGTGCTGACACACACTTACCGGCCACATTTTTTGGTACACCTGTCCAACTGCTCGTTAACAAAATATGCCAATAACATGGCAGCAACTCAATGCATTTAGGTATGTAGACATGGTCAGTACGATCTGCTGCAGTTCAAACTGAGCATCAGAATGGGGAAGAAAGGTGATTTAAGTGACTTTGAATGTGGCAAGGTTGTTGGTGCCAGAAGAGCCGGTCTGACTATTCCAGAAATATATTTCAGAGTGCAAATGCCTTGTTGATGCCAGGGGTCAGAGGAGAATGGCCAGACTGATTTGAGCTCATAGAAAGGCAACATTAGCTCAAATAATCACTTGTTACAACCGAGGTATGCAGAAGAGCATCTCTGAATGCACAACACATCGAACCTTAAGTCAGATGGGCTACAGCAGCAGAAGACCACACCGGATGCCAATTCTGACAGCTTAGAAAAATAAACTAAGGCTACAATTTGCACAGGCTCACTAAAATTCAACAATAATAGATGGAAAAACGTTGCCTGGATTGAGTCTCTATTTCTGCTGCGACATTCGGATGGCAGGGTCAGAATTTGGCATCAACAACAAGAAAACATGGATCCATCCTGTTCTCAAATGGCCTCCACAATTACCAGATCTTAATCTATTACAGTTTATTTGGTATGTGGTGGAACTAGAGATTCATGAAAGGGCTGCCGACAAATCTTTCTGACGTTATCATGTCAATATGGACCAAAATCTGTGAGAAATATTTCTAGTATCTTGTTGAAACTTTGCCTTGAAGGATTAAGTCAGTTCTGGAGCCAAACACTAAGGTGTACCTAATTAAGTGGCCGGTGAGTGTATAGTTCTTAAGCATATCAGCATTTCCATCTGTCTTAGTACACAATATAACTACTTGAGATCCAAGCTTTAAATAGGAAAATTATCAAAAGTCTGCATATTTTTGAGCGAGATGCTAATGGTTTGATCTGATTCAACAATCTATGCTAAGATAAGCTAAAAGTGCTCCTGTCTGACTCAAAAATCAGCTGATTAAATTAAGAAAAATTGCTAAACTCAACTGTTTAGGAGAGTTGTAAAATTAGTCTTTTTTTTTAAGCTGTTCATCCTACAACACGTATAGGATTTAAATTGGGACAGATTTAACATCTCTAAATTAGCTAAAAAAATAAACGTGCCAAAAAAGAAAACATGTCAAGTAACAAATGATCAATTAAAAGTGAACTCCTACACTCCATTAAGGTATTAAAAAGATTGCCAATGTATCTCTGGTATCATTAACATTACATACTCTGCTTTTTGCACCAGGCAGAAATTGGCATGACTGAGAGCCCAGCTTCACCCTACCATTAGTATTCAGGGTGCTCTCAAATCTTGCACAGCTACATTTATACTGCAGACAGAGAAATCTACCACTGCCACTTTCTCCACTAATGGATTATGCAAAGAGGCACAGGCTCAGTAACCTGCTGGAGGCTTTTGTGTTAACTTTAGACTTAGCGATGTGGTCTTGAGCAGAGTGGTTAGCGTGTGTCTCTGCAGTGAATAGGTTACATATCTTTCACTCATTTGGTTTGTAATGGTTTTTACCTGCCACAATTTTTTTTTAAATAATTCATTATTGTGATATTTACAAGTCAGAAGTAGAGCAAGTCTAAAGTTTTCATTAAGTATGACGTTGATGGTTTGAATTGACTGTTGCCTCCATGAAACTTGGCTGACGTAATGTTTTGTGATGAGTCACATCTTACTTTTCCTATGATGTTTCATTGTGAAACAGGCTGTTTAATTGGCCGGTACTCTTTATTTCATGTCCATAACAGCAATGAATAATGGCATGTGAATTTGCTACTTGATTTTTAAAAGCTGTTTCAAAATATTCAATCAAACAATGCATCAAAAAAAGTACCCAAATTCAGATTTGGATTGGTTGTAGCATTTGCTGGCCTAAAAAAAGTAGATGTTTTTGATACCATGTACACTTCAGTCATTAGCTCATTCAAAAATGCAATGTAATATCTCTTAACAGTGTATGGTTTGAAATAGTAAAGACTTTAGTGGCATGTTGTGTTTTATTAGCTTCAATGCGATCCAATTAAATGCATTTTTGACAAATGGACAAGCTCAAAACACTTTAAACCCTGTTTTTATGTCATTCACTTGACCATATTGGTGAAAACACTTATAATACCACTGGGCTCTAGTTTTCTCTGCACAATGGATTGAAATAGTAGACAATATTTATAATAACAAAACGTAACTCTTTAGCTAAACTGCCTTGGAAAAAAAGTATTCTTAAGGCTCATTCACACCGAATGTGTCTTTGCTTCTTAAAGCATGACACAGTTCTCAAAAATGGGTTTAAAAAAGCGAGGTCCGTGTGACACGACATTAAGAACGTGAGGTATTAATGACAGTAATGGGCCTATCACGCCACATTCACACGTGGCTTCAGTGTCAACGCTTCACTGAAGGCGTGTCTGAAGTTGGGGCTAACACGATCCTCATAGCAGCGTCAGCCAATGAAATTCAGTCAGCAATAGGCCACTGTCTAGCTGGTGTATTTGCATAAAGCGATCTGATTGGCTTGAAAAGTTGAGCTAGTCCCAACTTCTGCAGCGAGCAACGCCTCTGAAGCAGCGCCGACGGATCCACAATGCAGTTCGGCAATGCCTGACGTCACCCATTCAAAGTGAATGGGAAGCGTTGACGCTGACGCCCCGTGTGAATGGGGCGTTAGACATAGGAAAACAATATGTTGTGATAAGCACATAAAGATAAGTCATGTATCTCAAGATATTCTGGACAAAGCCACAATGAGTACCTTCTCCGCCATGATATGATAAGTAAAATATGCCAACTATAAACAGAAGCTCGCAACAATTCCCCTGCCTCCGAGCTCTTCTGATTGGTCCACTGCTTTTGGAACAAATAGTAATGAGCTTCGCTGCACATAAAAGTTGAAGATCTTTCACATCGATCACATGTGCAGGACTTTAAAAGACATGAGACGCAAACATAGTGGTCAAACACGTCTGTCCAGCATGTTTACGTTAAAAAACAAAAGAAAAGTTGTGCATTGGAGACGAAAAATGCATTCTGTGTGAACCGCTGCTTAAACAGTGGAGACTTCTTTGTCGTTGTTTCATTATTGGGCAACACGGTGGTTAGCACTGTCACCTTACAGCAAGAAAGTCACTGATTCAAGTCCCAGCTGGGTCAGTTGGCATTTCTGTGTGGAGTTTGCATGTTCTCCCCATGCTCGTGTGGGTTTCTTCCGGGTGCTCCGGTTTCCCTCACAGTCCAAAGACATGCGCTATAGGGGAATTGAATAAACTAAATTGGCCATAGTGTATGTGTATGAATGAGTGTGTATGGATGTTTCCCAGTACGGGGTTGCAGCTGGAACGGCATCCACTGTGTAAAACAAATGCTGGATAAGTTAGCGGTTCATTGCCTGAAAATGAATGTATGAATGTTTCATTATTTGTATCTAAAAAGGTCTTAATCTTCCCTCCAGGCCTCAAACCCTATTGATGTTGCAGCACGACCAGGAACAGTCCCACACACTCTCCTTCAGAAGGACCCAAGGGTAAGCTGTCCACTCTGGAGAAACACTTAAGCCGTTAGAAACGCATCAGGATTGTGATGTTTTCAGCATTTCATGAAGTTGAACTTCTGCCTTTGTCCTTTTCTCTATTTCTTTCTTAACTCCTCACAGATAACAGATCCTTTTAGGACTTCAGTAAGAGTAAGAATCATATTTCCATTCTCTTTCAAATCCCTACATTTTCCACCTTAAATGCCCGTGCTTTTGTGCTAATGCTTTGAAATTTCTTCTGTTCTCATGTCAGAAGCCAGGTAAATGGTGCGCAGTACATGTTCAAATCGCCTGGCAGATCTACCATCATCAGCAGAAGATGAAAGTAAGTTCTCTCAGAAGCCAAGAAAAGATTCTTTCTGAAATATAGTGTAGTCTTTAGTGTAAGTGAAATACAAGAATATGTAGGTGCAAAGTGGAATGTTTCATGCATTAAACATTATTGCTGGGTTCAGGCTACACAATATCAGCTTGATTTTGGCACAGATCATCTGAATCAAAGTTGTAGTTTTTTCGTAAAAGGGGACATCTCAACAGAAAGACATGTTTAATTTTGTTGTGGACTTTTCACATACTTATTTTCTGATGCCAGTAGAAAACATTCCAATTCAGTAGCCATTGTTTCTTTACACTTTTGTTTCCAGAACTCGTTTGTTATTGCCACCTTCTTAATCATTAAAGATGGCAAGAAATGATTGGCTCTGGAAGAAACATCTTTCTTGCTCATGACATAAAAAGTACTTACGAGTCAAAATAACAATCTCACAGCAAATTTTTGTAAGAGATAAAAAAAATATTGTGTAATAAAAACCTGAAACTAATTAGTAATTTAGTAAACAAACAGAGGAATTTTCTGATATGTACATTTACATGTAATCATTTGGCAGATGCTTTTATCCAAAGTGAGGACCAAAGAAAAATATTTAATACTAAAAAAACAAAACATTTCTAATTAAATAAACATAGTAAATAGAATACAGAGTGTTAATCAGTTTATATTATATTATATTATATTATATTATATTATATTATATTATATTATATTATATTATATTATATTATATTATATTATATGTTTAATTTAAAGTTGCACTGAAAAAAGTCCCTTTGAATTAAATGTTATGTGTGTCCCTCAAAAGCAGATGCACTTGGACCCACATAAACTGGACATGAATGGAAAACTTGATCTGTTCAGCCGTCCTCCTGCTCCAGGTGTATTCCCTGGGTTCCCCTACCCTCATGATCTGGCCAGGCCCCTCTTCTCATCAACAGGTGTGTGGAAAGACAAACTTCTAAAACCAAACTTGTACCTTTTACTCTCTCAATACACACTGCTGATCTTGTTAAACACATATCAGTTATGAAAACATGTACACTTGCCAGCCACTTTATTAGGTACACCTTACTAGTACCGGCTTTTAGAATTGTCTTAATCCTTTGTGGCATAGATTGAACAAGGTACCGATTTTGGTCCAATGTATGGCATCATGGCTGACATGATAGCATCACGCAGTTGCTGCAGATTTGTCGGCTGCACATCCATAATGCGAATCTCCCATTCCACCACATCCCAAAGGTGCTCTATTGAATTGAAATCTGGTGACTGTGGAGGCCATTTGAGTACAGTGAACTCATTGTCATGTTCAAGAAAGCAGTCTGAGATGATTAGCACTTTATGACATGGTGTGTTATCCTTCTGTAAGTAGCCATCAGAGGATGGGTACACTGTGGTCATAAAAGAATGAATATGGTTAGCAAAAATGATCGGGTAGGCTGTGGCATTCACACAGTGATCAATTGGTACTAACAAACCAAAAGTGTGCCAAGCAAATATCCCCCACACCATTACAGAGCCACCAACCTAAACCGTTGATACAAGGCAGGATGGATCCATGCTTTCATGTTGTTGATGACAAATTCTGACCCTACTTTCCAGATATAGCAGCAGAAAGAGGCAACGTTTTCTATTGTCCAATTTTAATGAGCCTGTGTGAATTGTAGCCTCGGTTTCCTGTTCTTAGCTTTTTTCTTTTTCGACCATTCTCTGCAAACCCTAGAGATGGTTTTGCGTGAAAATCCCAGTAGATCAGCAGTTAGCACCAACAAGCATGCCACATTCAAAGTCAATTAAATCACCTTTCTTCCTCATTCTGATGCTTGGTTTGACCTGCAGCAGATCGTCTTGACCATGTCTACATGCCTAAATGCAATGAGTTGCTGCAATGTGATTGGCTGATTAGTCATTTGCCTTTGACAGGTGTACCTAATAAAGTGGCCGGTCAGTGTTTATATGAAAACAACGTCATACTGACATTAATTTTGTAGGATGATAAAGATGACAGGTTAAGAAATAAATTTGCGGTTTCACAACCATTCCTGGAAACAATTCTCTTTTCTTCTGCCGTTATGATCACTGATCACTGATGTGACCACTTTAATTCATTCTGATTGCACAAGAGATTTTGATTTCACTTATGAACTATATTTATAATCCAGTCAAGATACTGCCTTCACAGATTATTTATATCTTATCTTGTAATTTATACTGCAATCTCTTTATTGGTACGACTGCAATATAATAAAAATGGGTTTGTATGTCTTTTCCTCATAGTCCTTGCTCGCTAATTTGCATGTTGTTATTTTGAACGTTGTCTTGGCTCGACACCGGGGCCACGGGCATGAATATAAATGCTTTTACCTGATATAATTGACTGGTAGCTCTTTGTTGAAGGGCAACACGAGCGTGTCTGCCCTTTAGATTGTAATTATGCAGCATGGTGTCATGAAGCAGCTTGTAATTGGTTTCTTCATTAATGATACACACTAACAAATGACATATAGTTCAGGCTGAATAGACAGTTGACCCTTTCAAATGCAACCTGAACACTCAATCTAAGACATCACTGTCCTTTTTATTGTCCGGGCAACTGCTCCATCCAAACAGCTTATTAGCAGTAGTCCCGCCCCAAAACTCACTCCATTGGTCGTGCCAGTCTGATTTCTAGGTCCTGTTTCCACCTGGTATTAACATGCTTTTGAAACCTTTAAATGTATGTTTTATTTCATTCTCACAACACTTCCTGTATCGATCATTTATCATTTTAAGTCAGTAAGCAGAGAGTAGGTTGTTTTTGTAGCAGTTCCAACAAATTCGACCATATAAGGGTTTAAACATATAAACAAACATACTCCCATACTCTAGATCAGGGGTCACCAATCTCGATCCTGGAGGGCCGGTGTCCCTGCAGGGTTTAGCTCCAACTTGCCTCAACACACCTGCCTGGATGTTTCAAGTATACCTAGTAAGAGCTTGATTAGCTTGTTCAGGTGTGTTTGATTAGGGTTGGAGCTAAAATGTGCAGGACACCGGCCCTCCAGGAACAAGTTTGGTGACCACTGCTCTAGATAAAGCCCAGACCACACCAAGCCAGCGTCAAAGGCCTAACGGCGACAGAAAAGTGCTTATTGTCATCTTACATCTGCTGCGTCTGGTTCTGTCTGGACCCAAAAGCTGCATGTGAACACACCAAACAGACCACAGCCGACAGAAACAAAAACGTACATTCTGCGCCTACATGTACCTTTCCATAGCCACAAATGGCAGTAGTCTGTATTGTCATTCCACATAGGGAAAATGGAACTAGTGTTGCACATATATGCTGCGTCCAAATTTGCATAATTCCATACTATATAGAATGCTAAAAACAGTATCCGACCCATGTAGTATGTCCGAACTCTTAGAATTATATAAAGAGTATGCCAGAGGTACCCAGATGACCTACTACTTCCGGTGAGATTCTTAAGTGTGCATCCAATGGATGCTACACTATCCCATGAGGCCACACGAGAGAATTCATGAATGTGAGTGAAGCAAAGCAACTGACGTGAGTAAGTCACATGATAATGGCAAATGGCAGATGTACTGTAGTATGTCCGAGTTCCATTAATATACTCACATTCGTACTATATAGAACGTTCTTTTCTAACAGCCGTGTAGTAAATTGAGATTCAAATTTAGTACCTACTCGAGTAATAGGCGATTTTTTTTTTTTTTTTTTTGATGCAGCCATCCTGTACAAATGTAAAAAAAGCAGCATTATGTAACATTTTTAAATAATTTCTCACTCACCACCAAGAGATTTGCTTGTGAAAATATGTCAGAATCTGATAAACGTTTGCAAATCTTTAAAATAAGTATTGAAATTACAGATGGCTTCTTCGTGTTCCTTCTTGACCTGTGTCATTTGCTTAGTTTTTATTCTCGCACTCTGATTCCTAGCTGTCAATCAGATCACTCTCTTTTACTGACAGCCTGATTTTACATGCTGAAAAATAAAAACTCCCTTCAACATTAGCCCGATGATAGATGATGTGTAGAAACCACCAAACAAACTAGCCTGATCGATTCTCACTGATAACTAGGCCCACGCGGAATCTGCACTCGCAGAATTCAGCAGATTTTCTGCAGATTTTCCACAGATTTCCTCAGATTTTTAGCCCCTCGTTAATTCTGTTTATTTACTTGAGTAAATGTGTGTAAATCTATATTCAGTATTTTTTATTAATTACAGTAATATTGTTGATTAATATGAAAATGTTCATCTGATTTTTGACTTGCTTTGTTTACCAAATAAAGTGAATCTAATTGGATTCGCATTTTAACCATCAAATAAAAGTTAAAAAGGCATTACTTTTTATTTCACATATTATAACTTTAGTTATGATACTCCCAAAATAATTTTTACTAAAATTCTTCTCAGAAATAGCAAAAAACCTTCGCAGATTCCGTCTGGCCCTACTGATAACCCAACACTACCGAATGCCTGACCGTTGGCTTGGTGTGTCCCAGCCTCAAGCAAACTGATTAAAGCCAGTTTCAACCACCTGTAAAAGTGGTTAAATACATTTCAGACTTGGATACCAATGGATAGACTTGGATAGACTTGGACTTATACCTATATCTGCCACCCTCCAGGTGCATCTTAATAGCTGCTGTAAATAGGGCCTCACAGCCAAACTGATCACCCCAAAACTTCTGCATGTACAGTAGGCCTATATAGAGGCGTCTAGTGGTTTGGTTATGATTTAAAACTTTGTCTACAATCACTTTAACTATATGATGATTTTGTCATTTTTAATAGGATCAGGACATCCAGCTGCTTCACCCTACGGACCATCTCCTCACCATGCTGGCTTCCTGCCTCCTAGCCATTTGGCAGGTAAGTGTAAGTAAAGCACCATTTTAAATAGTTCTTGTGTATGTCTGTTTGTACTTTAAGTTTAGTATACATCTAGTTTTTATTTGAGGCACAGAATGGCACAAATATGATGTTCCTTAGTTGGTAGTTCTGCACACCTACGTGGCACTTCTTTCCACATTTCAAAGTAATTAATATTAGACAACCTAGTTTGGAAATTAAGTTGACAAATGGAAAATACTGCACTTCTATCTCTTGTAAAATAAAATTCTGTTCTTGTCGAATATATCTTATTTATGTTAAATCAGTTATTAGTCAGCTCAAAAGTGTCTCCCAAGTGTCTCACATTTTAAGCTTTTCAACCTGTATTCCAGAAAATAATAATGATTAAATTTGCTTGAAAAACATTAAATGGTTTTGTCTATTTTAAACTAGTATGTTTTGTTATTTTTTAATTCAAATAATTTAAAAGCTTAGAACTAGATTTAACATAATTAACAAGGACACTTTTTATTATTATTATTATTATTATTATCATCATTCAACAATATACATTGAAATATTAGCCCCTCTGTTTATTTTTATCTGTTTGAGGGAGAGATTTATTCAACACATTTCTAAACATAATAGTTTTAATAACTCAATTCTAATAACGGATTTATTTTATCTTCGCCATGATTACAATAAATAATATTTGACTAGTTTTTTTTTTCAAGACACTTCTATTAAGCTTAAAGTGACATTTGAAGGCTTACCTAGGTTAATTAGGTAAACTAGGCAGGTTAGGGTAAGTTACAAGTTATTGTATAATGATGGTTTGTTTTGGAGACTATCGAAAAAAAAAATTAGCTTAAAGGCGCTAATACTTTTGACCTTTAAAAGGTTTTTAAAAAAATAAAAACTGCTTTTATTCTTGCTGAAATATAACAAAAAATACTTTCTCCAGAAGAAAAAAAATTATCAGACATGCTGTGAAAATTTCCTTGCACTGTTAAACATCATTTGGGAAATATTTAAAAAAGAAAAAAATATATGTATATAATTTATTATTTATTATTATGTATTATTAAATAGCTAAATATTTCCCTTCATTTTTGGGTGAGACCATTCTGGCCAAAATTTAATCTTTGTTTCCAACAAGAAAACACAATAAAACTATATTTTACTGTCAGTTCCTTTCTACTGAGCTCTGCCTCATTCAGATAGTTCCCCCACAGTTTCTATCAGATATGTTATTTGAGTTCAATGCTGAATGGTGATTTCACACAGTGAGCTTTCAAGTCAATCCAATTTGAGTTCATAAACACCTGGGGCCCGAAGGAAATGGAAAGAAAATGGGTAAAATGCTGAATTGGGTGCGGTGTTGCGAAGTGGTTAAAGCTCAGGTCTCAGGTTATCTTGTTTCTAAGTCAAGAACTTATCGCTACTGTGCCTGTGAGCAAAGCACTTAACTCCGGGTGGCTCCAAGGGGGGATTGCTCATGTAAATTAGTAAATTGTAAATGTCTGTGGATAAAAGCATTTGCTTAATGCTTGCTTGCTTAAGTACACTGTGGATTAGTCATAAACCCATTTCCAGAGTTCAGGAATGTAAATTCATGTTCCACATTGAAAACAAAGATTTTTTCGTGGGCCACATGTTGTTTGTATTGTATTTAATTTAATTAAAAATATACATAAATGCATGAATTATTTAGGCTCCTTCAGTCCCTAGCACGGTAAGTTAAGACGTAGCATATTTCCAGGGGTGAGAAGATCGAAGATTTTTAGTAGACTGACAGAAATTGCTAGAAGAAATGGGAGACACATGAGTTGTTCTAGCTTTCTTTTAATCACTTTCCACAATGGACATTTCAAAAATGTCCCTAGCAATCATACTTCAATCAGGTAGTTCTCTTTATGCCAGCACCTCTCGAAGCCTAATCCACAGCCAGTGAACACTCTCCAACAGTCTTACAGGGAGAAATAAACAACCCTTAGGGAGTTAGAATAGCAGCAGTAACAGTGACGCAAAAACAAAGCTGGCTTGTAAGAGAAAAGCCGGTTGGAATGGTCGGGCACCTCCGGCCCCGCGTCGCTAATCCCTGTTTGGCATTTTGCAGATCCATTCAGTCGCTCCAGTACCTTTGGCGGCCTCAGCAACCTTTCAAGCAGTGCCTTCGGTGGATTAGGCAACCCAGCCCTCGGTAAGCCCTGGCCCCCGGCCTCTAGCTCGACTCAGTGCAGCACAGCTTAGCTCTAGACCACAGAGAGTGCAGAGGGAATAAAAAGAAGGTGGGAACGAAAGAAAGGCACTTAGCTTTGCAGCAAATGCCAAAAGAGAGTTTAGGGAAACAGGAGGAGGCAGGCACTACCACAGACAAGCTTTGCCAAATTTACACCCCAAATTAAACTCACATCCCAACTGGTTTTACATTGTTCTTGCAATCATTAGTTGTTTGCAAAGTAGGATGGAGGGCTCGCCATATCACATTTCCTCCCCCTTCTTCCTTCACTGGCTGAACGGGACGTCTTTTAGTCAAGTTGATTGGACTAAAATAGAATTTTCTCTATGGAACACTTTCCTTTTCATAGCTCTCTACCTAACTGGGTAATTGGTTTGTTCTCTGTTGAGAAGTCTTCAAAAGAAGTTTACTTGTAGAAGAAATGAGTACACCCCATTAACCTTTCAATTTATGTGTACAAAACCCAATAGAACTGGACTGTGATCTGATAAACTGATGTTATGTTTCTTGATATTTCAGGGGCCAACAGTGTGTTTGGACCAAAAGAGGGTCCAGGACTGCCGGGACTCAGCAGTCCTCATCATGACACCTGGAATCGGCTGCACCGGACACCACCATCCTTCCCGACCCCTCCACAGTGGCCCAAATCTGTAGATGCAGAGAGAAGCAGCTCAGCAAACAGCCACGACAGAGAGAGGGACCGGGAGCGGGAGAAAGAAAAAGAACGGGAGAGAGAAAAAAGGGACTCTTCAGTTGGGAAAGAAGAGAAGGATAAAGACAGGTTTGTTTTGCTAGATCCATCATCTTTTTTTTTTTTTTTTTCAAGCATTCTAATAAACTAATAATGGGTTCTTTTCTGTTGCAGAGACTCTTTAGATCGTAATAGGCATTCAAACCGCTCCTCTCCTGCTTCTGCTCCGGTTAGCTACCAGATCAGCAGCCTGATCCGCTCAAACAGCCAGAACTCAACAGACTCCGGGAGACATCGCAGTGGCAGTGCTGACCGCAACCGCGAACCTGAAAAAGAACTGTTGGATCGCCAGCGAGATGCAGTCATTTTAGGAGATGTTAAAGTGAAGGAAAGTCGTTCTCCAGGGAAAGAGATAACAGACAGACGTTCCTCAGATGACTCTCTCAAATCCATTCACAGGTCTCCCTCTCCGTACTCGAAAAACATCCTTAGCGATACAGGAATCAAGATGGGTATTCCACAACCGCTACCGATTAAAGAAAATGAGAGAGATAGGAAGGAAACCAGCTCAGGAGATCTGCTTCACAAGGTGAAGAATGACATGAAGATCAAGGAGGAACACAAGGAAGACCAGGATGTTATGGTGGTTGGATCCGAAGCTGCCCCTAAGCCTCAAATCTCTCTACCTTCTCATCAAACCACCCCGATTGTTCATCCCCATCCTGCACTATCCCATCAGCCTCCTCCACCATCTCCTCGCTGCAGTGACCCTCCGTCAATTCATGGAGTCCCCATGCCCCACTCTCTGCCGCTCACACTGAGTGCCATGCATCAAATGGGAAGTCTGAATGCACTTGAACGCACCCGCATGGCACCTTTCATGGGAGTCAGTCCTCTTGCAGCAGGTCGAGACCGCCTTCCTCACCCAGCATTCTCCTGGGATCCTCTTCGGGAAGCTTACAGAAACCTTGACCTGCAGAGGCGCATGGACTTCCAGCTTCGCTCTGAGCCTGGACATCGCTTTCCTGGTGTCTATGATCCAGAACGGCCCTATCGGGATCGAGAGCCACATGAGTACTCTCACCACGAACATCTGCTGGAAGTTCGACGAGAACAAGAAAGACTGAGGCAACAAGCTGAAGAAAGGGAACGGTTGCATTTACGAGAAGAACTTGATCGGGCCAGGCTTCACCAACTTCATCAATCACCCATCGAAGGACACTTACCCCACATGCCACCATTTATGTCACACCTCGGTGGGATGCCTTACCCAAGGCTTAGCCCTTCAACAGGACATAATGGACTTCTTAACCGAACACCACCAACAGCAGCACTAAGTGCCCCTCCACCTCTGGTACCCTCTGGTGCTGCCAGACCGGCATCTCCAAGACGGACTACGCCAATCACCACCCAGGACCCTCGGGAATACTCACCATCACGCAACCCCAAGGAAGTGGAGGCACGGTAACACACTAGGAAGGAAAATGCCTCACTTAAGTTGGACACAGGCAACATGCACTTATTTTCACACAAAGTAGAGTAAATGATATGTCATGTGTAATTTGTACAAAGATTTGTACCTTGAAACAAGCACATCAACTGGCTTTTTTAATTGATTGGATTAGGAGCAAAAAGGAGTTGGTAGCTTCAGCTCTTGCTAGCTCCAAACATAAAACAAAATACCAACCAGAAATTTGATATTAATATATTAATCTAATGCCTTTTCAGTTTTTCATGTGAAAAGACATTCAAAAATTTGTTTGTACATTTCCTATCCTTCATGTACAGACATGTTTTTTTTATGTATTTGCGTTAAGTTTCATTCGTTCCTTGCCTTGTATTTATCCTAGTGAGCTGCTGGATATGGATGTCTACAGTACATATCTGAATTGGTATGATCTCACTGTTTGACAGCTGATTTGCTCTATGGTACCTGGAAATATTCAGTGCTGACCATGTACAAAGTTACATTTTGAGTTTTTTTTTTTTTTTTTGCTTGATTTATTTTGAGATATGCAGACAAATATGTATTACAATGTTCTTGTTTGTTTTATGTAAAGTTTAAAGATATTGTAAATATCTTGTTGATATTACTTGGAGCGAAATGACATTGTACATTTGTTAGGCTTTTTAAATGTTTCTAAAAAACATTGAAATGAAACAGAACCACTTCCAGGTTGAAAACCATGGTGACGGAACTGTCCAATCAGAGGAGAAGACTCAGTTGGGGGTGTGGTCATGGTGATGCAATCTATGCAAAGAGGATTAAGAGAGTTCTGAATGGATGGTTATCAAAATGGAGTTCTAAAAGGAGAACCTGGATAACTGTTATTCATTTGTCCAATGAAGAGCCAATGAAACAAACCGCTATTAACTTCGGGGTCATAAAGGAACTGCTTTAGCAGTAAACAGTTCTCCAGCCACAAAAACCTGGACATCTGACAAACGTATTGGAATGGTTTGGGTGGCAATAGACTCTTTCTGTCGACCTTGTGGTGTTGTGCAGTTGTTTTTCTTAGACTCTTGTATACAAAACGAGTAGAGCTTTAGGCGTGAAAAAAATGAACATTCATGGTTTAAAAAATGTATGGAATAAAGGTTGGACCTTATATCTGCATACCTGTTTGCTGCTTAATTCTGGTCTACAGTATTGACTTACTGAACAGTGTAAGAATGGGTGATTCTCACCAAGAAATGTGAGCGAAAAAGAAACAAATATTGCATACATTTTTGTAACATGATGGCACATTGTTGGAAAATAATTTTTATTCTCATTACTAGAAAACAGTAACAGATATAATGCTGTCTGGACACAATGAATTATTTTTAAATAAATTCTATTATTCATTTTATTGTTAACTAATACTTGGGAGGCACATCAGATCTCGTGCTACGAGATCTCGCCACACGAGATTTGACTGGTCCTGTGAGAACGCCATAGTCTCTGGCGATAACCTCGACATTAGTACCAAATCGGTTATTTTCTTTTGACACCCAAATCACTGGCTTTGAACCAGGAAAAGTGTTTCTTAAGTAGCAGCAAAACATTGCTGGGTTAGAACTGCTTGTGTCAAGGGCTGAGGGCAGGGTTACCTTGTCCAACAAGATGAGCAGAAGCTATTTTGAGTGTCATTTTTGAGATAGCATCAGAACATAATGCTGTGCGAACATTTCCCTTATATTCCCCTTTTTATAAAATGTACAGTGCTCTGCATGAATATATTATTAATTCATATTAATGATAAATATTATTAGTGAGAAAAGGGGTTTTATTGCCCATTTCCACTGAGTGGTACGCTACGCTTTTATGGTCGTTTCCACTGTCAAAAGGTACATAAAAGCGAGCTGCACTGTACCCTTTCTAAATGATAACAAATGGCGGAGCCAGATGTGCAGCTGAACACGATTGGTTTACAGAGATGAGTCACTTGCTCATGCAAAAGAAAGTAGAATAAAAACAAAGGAATCGCTATTTTTAAAGACACAGCCGAGACATTACACTGTAATAATATATACATATAAAAATGAGCCTTGGATGACCCGAGCTTAAACAAACCTTGTTGTCATCTTGATAAACAGGAACAAAGCCAAGGAGAACAGCAGAATCTACCTTGTGCCCCAAAGTTGTTAACAAGGCCGTTTAATGCGTGAGCAGTTTCACTTTTTCAAGAGAGCTCTTGTGCGCGTCTATATTTGAAATAACAAACATCTTGAGCTGATAACGTGCGCATGATTATGGAAGTGCTTCTGACATTCGATCCTTTCAGAAACAGACGAAAGCAAGAGTGACAGGTAAAAAAATCACATTTTGGACTATTATAAACTCTGAATGAGAGAATTACTTTCTAATAAGAGGTTACTTGTGCTTGTAAAGATTAAAGATGCAGATGAGGAGTTTGCACTGACTATAGGCTATATGCTGTGTGTTGTTTTTCAACTCAAATAAGGACTAATCTATGCTGTGTGCAGTTTTTGTAGTATGGAGCTAACTTGTTAAACAAAGTTCGACAGCGGAACCACACCTCACTTTGTCTTCTTAACCAATCACCTACTACCTGAATAATTATTTAAGGCAGACCAGCCTTCTAGCACTTTTCTTCTCTTTCTCTCAAACCCACCCTCCCTCCCTCTATTTCCTTGCTTCCCATTAACAATCCTATAACCCTCTCTTTACTCCAAGGTTGATTAGGGGGGGTCAAACACTCTACCAAAATATTACAGAGATGGTACCCCCACTGTGAGTCTCTGGGCAACATCGTAATATGCCCGATCAACATACCTACCTGCTCACTGTTCATCCTCTTACTTCCCTTCCCCTTCATCCCACTGTTCCCTTACCATCCCTTTCATCCCTAAAGCAGGTCGCACACCAGAAGCGGCGCTCGGCGCCGCGACACGGCGCGTACATGACAGATTAAAGTATCGCACACCAGACGCACACATTCGTATGATATTTAACATTAAACTAATCAGATGGCGCTCTGTGGCGCGGCTGAAAAATGAACTGCGTCCTGAGCCGTCGCCGACAGCCGCCGACTTACGGCGCCGGTGTGTGTATCCTTATAGAAACCTATGTTTAGAATTCTAAAATACATGGCGCTGCGCTGCGCGCGGCCGAGCGGTGCTTCTGGTGTGCGACCTGCTTAAGTCTCTAAAACAGTCAAGCACACAAGTCTAGCTCAAAGTGTGGCATGGTCCATGCTGGTAGCGCATATATATATATATATATATATATATATATATATATATATATATATATATATATATATATATATATATATATATATATATATTTATACAACAGTTCGGTCTGGTTCTCAAATCTGATTGGCTGATAGCCGTGCGATATTCTGCAATATCAGAACTCCTACAGCCTCTTTAACCTTTGTGTATTACTCCGCCCACCTACAGCCAGCAAAAAGCAGACACTACAGATCTAAATTTTAAAAGATGCTTGCTCAACTGTTTAACTGCCGGCTTATGATTTGAATCCGGAAGAAAGTAGTTCCTCGTACAAAAGGGTTTTTGAGACTCTCCATGTTTGATTTTGATTTATATACACAATTATGGCGTCAAACTGTTGTATAAACACAATATCACACTCGTAGCAGTGCAATATGGCTGTTTATCGGCACTGGTGGGGGCACTAACGCACGCCTCCCACCAGTGCCGATATACAGCCATATCGCACTGTTACTCGTGTGATATTGCTCATATATATATATATATATATATTATTGCAGACGTTACAGTAGGCTATTTTGCACATTCATTGATCTGCAGTTATAATCAAATCATGATCATAGAAAGGTTAGTAATAAACATTTATACGCAATTATTTATGTGTATAAAGCATCTGTTTTGTGAGAAGGGCTTCTCATATGACATGCGAATGACCCAAACAGCTTTACATTGACATGTTCTCGATCAAGAATGAAAATGACAGAAACTTTCTGTCGGGTTGCGTATCAAACTTAAGCCTGATAAAGGTGGCTCGGACCGACCCGTACCGTACCATACTGTACCACTCAGTGGACTCTTTAAGTTAAAAGTCCCAAATTGCTTTTTACAACAACCTAAAAAGAAAGTAAATAATTAATTATTGGGAGTTGATTTGTTGTCAACCGATGGAGACAAGATAGGACATGCAAATGATGTTGTCACTGCATTAACAGGCTGAACTCATTCTCCACAGCCACTATTTCCGATATTTTCACATTAGAGAATGTTTATGTCAGCTGTGCTGTACAGAGTAGGCTGAGAGCGGTGATGGGACAAGTCTGCAACACTGTATTGATTTTCTGCAAGTGCAGCTTTTGAGTGTTTGTGTTGCAGGTAACTGGTATTGACTCTGAGGCTAGTGCCGTATTGACCTGCGGTCTGGACTCATTAATGGGAGTGACGCCTGCTAATGAGGCATGGATCAAGAAGGCAAGGAAGAAGTAAACGAAAGTGAAAAAGCGGAGACCACAGGTTGTCTGTCCAGCAAATAAGATGACCTGAGCTTTACTGTCCCTCTAGTATTGACCAAGTCCCTCTATCTGTGTCTGTCTTTGTGACTTGTGATTTCATTCTCCTGCTCTCTCTGTCTTTCTTCTCCCCAACTGACAAACAATTCATCCTCATAACCATCCTTAACTGGCTCCATCTGGCATGCCACGCTCGGCCTGCCCTCGGTCCCAGCCCTCACCTCAAGTAATGGCAGCGTGCGTCAGGCAGTGTGCAGTCATTAGTGATGTTATTGAGAATCGATGGTCTCCCCGCTGCGTCTGGCAGCCTATCTGGACATGCTGCTTCAGAGAGCTCCGTCGCTGGAGAGAGAGAGAGAGATAGACGGACTGGGAAAGCTGCCGTGAGGTGTATTGGAAAGAGAGTTAAATCGGGATCCGTTTCAATTTGGCCATGCTGTAATTGAGAGGGTTATTCCATAGACACTGAGCATCTGTGCCTCCCTGGCCCTCTGCTGTCTCCCTCTAATCAGCTAGTTAGCACTAACCAGACCCAGACCTTACACAGAAACTACATGTCAAATCTTCACGTCTACATTTTACTACCAATTTTTTTTCCTGTCTTTTCAATTTGTGTCTGTCTATCTATCTATCTATCTATCTATCTATCTATCTATCTATCTATCTATCTATCTATCTGTCTGTCTGTCTGTCTGTCTGTCTGTCTGTCTGTCTGTCTGTCTGTCTGTCTGTCTATTAGTCTACCTATCTATATATCTATCAATCTGTCTGTCTATCTATTTGTCCATCCGTCTTTGTCCATCTATCAGTCTGTATACCTATCAGTCTGCCTATCTATCGGTTGGTCTGTCTGTCTGTCTATCTATTAGTCTACCTACAATATCTATATATTTATCAATCTGTCTGTCTATCTATCTGTCCATCCATCCATCCGTCTTTGTCCATCTATCAGTCTTTATACCTATCAGTCTGCCTATCTGTCTGTCTGTCTGTCAGTCAGTCAGTCAGTCAGTCAGTCAGTCAGTCAGTCAGTCTGTCTGTCTATCTATCTGTCTGTCTGTATATCTATCTATCTATTAGTCTACCTATCTATATATCTATCAATCTGTCTGTCTATCTATCTATCTACCTTCCTATCTATCTGTCTGTCCATCCGTCTGTCTTTGTCCAACTATCAGTCTGTATACCTATCAGTCTGCCTGTCTATCTATCTATCTATCTATCTATCTATCTATCTATCTATCTATCTATCTATCTATCTGTCTGTCTGTCTGTCTGTCTGTCTGTCTGTCTGTCTGTCTGTCTGTCTGTCTGTCTGTCTGTCTGTCTGTCTGTCTGTATATCTATCTATCTATTAGTCTACCTATCTATATATCTATCAATCTGTCTGTCTATCTATCTGCCTACCTATCTATCTGTCCGTCCATCCGTCCGTCTTTGTCCATCTATCAGTCTGTATACCTATCAGTCTGCCTATCTATATATCTATCTGTCTATCTATCTATCAGTCTGCCTATCTGTCTATCTGTCTGTCTATCCATCCATCCGTCTATCCGTCTGTCTGGCAACTGGTCATCTGGCTGTAAAGCAGCCTGATTTTAAAAATAGCTCCTTATTCAAACATTATTCGTTAGCACCATTGCGGAGTTAATGGTCAGTTCTCTCCATGAATGTTTTTATTTGGAAAGTAGTCATTATTTTGGCAGCCTGTGTAGTGGAGCAGAAATTACACACTTGACTTATCTTTCATACCGGCATGGTGGCCAATTATCTGAGTATAAAATAAAGCAGGCCGCATTTAACATTTAACATTCTCAGCCTATAATTTTCAAATATTATCATGTCATGCAGCCCTTTTTATTAATTATTTCTAATCTAAAAATATATGAAATTATATTATATTATTCGCTGTTCTTACAGTTGGCGATTTCTTGTACATATATAATTTTGTTCCCCCTAAGTAGTTATTTTTTAAGATTAAGAAATGCAGCCCAAATACAGGTTTGGCAAAATTAATTACTTAAATAAATGATGTGACTCTGGATGGCAAAAAACGTCATACACTTACCGGCCACTTTATTACGTACACCTGTCCAACTGCTCGTTAGCACAATCTTTTTAATTAGCCAATCACATGGCAGCAACTCAATGCATTAAGGTATGTAGACATGGTCAAGACGATCTGCTGCAGTTCAAACCGAGCATCAGAATGGAGAAGAAAGCTGATGGTGAGTGGTTGTTGGTGCCAGACGGGCTGGTCTGAGTATTTCAGAAACTGCTGATCTGCTGGAGTTTTTATGCACAATCATCTCTAAGGTTTACAGAGAATGGTCTGAAAAAGAGAAAATATCCAGTGTGCGACAGTTCTGTGCGCACAAATGCCTTACTGATGCCAGAGGTCAAAGGAAAATGGCCAGACTGGTTCGAGCTGATAGAAAGGCAACAGTAAGTCAAGTAATTACTCATTCCAACTGAGGTATGCAGAAGAGAATCTCTGAATGTACAATACTGCAAACCTTGAGGCAGATGAGCTACAGCAGCAGAAGACCACACCGGGCGCCACTCCTGTCAGCTAAGAACAGGAAACTGAGGCTACAATTTGCACAGGCTCACCAAAATTGGACAATAGAACATTAGAAAAGCATTGCCTGGACTGAGGAGTCACAATTTCTGCTACAATATTCGGATGTTAGGGTCAGAATCTGACAACCATCCTGTCTTGTGTCAACAGTTCAGGCTGGTGATGGTGGTGTAATGGCGTAGGAGATATTTTCTTGGCACACTTTGTCCCTATTAGTACCAATTGAGCATTGTGTCAATGCCACAGCCTACCTGAGTATTGTTGCTGACCATGTCCATCCCTTTATGATCACAGTGTACCCTTCTTCTGATGGATACTTCCAGCAGACTAACCCAGCATGTCAAAAAGCGTGAATCACCTCAGACTGGTTTCTTGAACATGAAAATGAGTTCAATGCACTTACATGGCCTCCACAGTCACCGGAACTCAACCCAATACAGCACCTTTGGGATGTGGTGAAAAAGGAGATGTGCAGCCCACAAATCTACAGCAATGGCACAAGGCAATCATGTCAATATGGACCAATATCTCTGAGGAATATTTCCAGGACCTTGTTGAATGCCACAAAGGATGAAGGCAGTTCTGAGAGCAAAGGAGGGTCCAACTCAGTACTAGTAAGTGTGCCTAATAAAGTGGCCGGTGAGTCTACATTTTAATTATTTGAAAATTGACAGTTATACATCTATCCGAATAACAATTTATACAAGTTTTATACAATCAAATATGAATAAATAACTTTGCATTGATGCATTGACACACACACACAAATATATATATATATATATATATATATATATATATATATATATATATATATATATATATATATATATATATATATATATATATATATATATATATATATATATATATATATATAAACTGTGCACAGTCAAGCCCGAAGTCAAGCACAGTGGTATGAATAATTTTGGTCTTGGCTATATTCATCTACACCTTAAAACATTCCCATATATTAGTATTACTAGATGATAATATTATTGTAGCAAGACAATATATATAATTTACTCACAACCACACTACTGTATATTGACTAAACCCATTCCAGACCATATAAAATAGTGAAGCCCTGACCTCAGACCAAGTAAATTTCAGACTGAAGTGACAGAATAACATCTAAGTCTCTCCACACCTCCACAGCTTCTGCACTCCAGAAATGCCGTCTGAGAGCTGCTGGAAAGAGCGCATCCACTGCAAACAAGAACATACGCAATGGAAACAAATAATCGCTCATTCTAAAAACAAGCAAGCTGCTGAGATATGATGACACGGAAGGATAAAATGAGAAATAGTGGGTGTAAAGATGTAAAGTAGACTGAGAATAGAGAAAAGCGGAGAGAGAGAGAGAGAGCGAAGGAGAATTCCAGACAGACCAACTGAGCCCCAGCAGCCAAAATCATTTTTCCACTTTCATTCATTTTTGAAACGATTTTTTTTTTCCTCTTTCTTCATGCCTCAGTGAAAGCTCGCTGCCTGACTCCTCACACTCCCATACACAGGCATCATTGTGTATACAAACCGTAAAAGCCTATGAGAATTTATGCAGCTGGGTTCATCTGGCAGAGATGGAGGTTATAGTGGAGAGAAGCTGGCATGATATTCAGACGACCTGCAATCTGCGCTGCCAGTGCAGGGTGGAGGCAAAGACTAGATTGGTGGAGACAGATGCAAGGCTCAATAGAGGCTTTTTCATACACTGACATTACTATTTGTTCAGATGTAATGTCAGGCTTTTTAAAAATGTGTCTGCTCTGTGGGGGTAAAGGTTTGACTATTTAGCACGCCCCTGTTAGCCCCTGTTGGTAGATGATGTAACTCCACGCTCCGTAGATCAAACTCATCTTTCTCTATTGAATGTGTTTATCATTCATTTCACTCATTTTCCTTCGGCTTAGTCTCTATTTCAGAGGTCACCACAGCAGAATGAACCGCCAACTATTCCGGCATGTTTTACACCCTTCCAGCTGTAACCCAGTACATGTAAACTCCACACAGAAATGCCAACTTGCCCAGCCTGGACTTGAACCAGTGATCTTCTTGCTGAGAGGCGACAGTGCTAACCACTGAAGCTTAATTTTTACACTTCCGCTGACTGCGCGCACACCTCACGAAATGGACGAGGTTTCTATATTTGCCGCGTTCAAGGTTGTGATATTCTTTAGAACAACAGGGGGCAGTCAAAAGAAACTGACCTTAAAGTCAGACAGATATACAGAGAAGTAGAAAGTTTCCGGAACTACATAATATCATTATTATCATTTAAGATTTCTAAACTAATTATTTTTTATAAATTATTTTAATGATTATAAAGACTTTTATAACCGTTCAAGATTTTTTTTTAATCAAACTTTGATGCATCACTTGCATATGTTCATACTTGGACAGTTTTACCTTTTAAAGTTTATAAAAATTATAATGACAACAGAACATAAAGATTTTTTATAATTATGGCAAGAATAAAAGCAAAAAAAAAAAAAATAACTTACTAAAAAAAATAAAGATTTTATTTTATTTTGTTTTTAGATTTAGCCCGCTCTACAATTTACACATACAGTCTGGATAGTTTCTGTCCTATACTTCAACATTCCTGACCATAATCACAAATAAAGCCTAGAGAAACTGGGCATCAGTATACTGTAAACCAATAGGTTCAAATATTCCTTTTAAGTTATCAAAGAAATTATTTGTTCCTTAATTACAGTTTTGTAACTTTTTTTAAATTAATAATTGTAACATATACATCAGTGTAAATATCTATGAAACAAAAAACATTTTCAGTAATTGTGTACCTGGGTCTCCACTTTTGCCATGGCCTCTTTTGGCGTTAACAAACTTATCCCTTAGGTTTTTCCAAGCTTTTTAACAAAAACTTTCCTCCTGTTGCAATTTCTAGCCAGAAATTATCGATAATCTGGTTATCTCTATGATCACGGATCATAAAGGTGTCTGTACAGTGGTACTGTTTTTCATACAAAATCTCTTCAAAGTGTTTCATATTCAACTCAAATCAAACACACCACCATGCGGACTATTCAAAAAAATCATGCACTCCGCCAGCCGAAATCATGTCGCACGCACTCAAAGTGAACCTCCGCAAACACATCGATGATGTCACATTCACCACGCACTTAAACGAACTAGCAGACACGTTGAGTATAAACCAGGCTTGAGCCACCGTGCTGCCTTGAATGTGTTTTTATGCTAAGAAAAATGTTGGATTTCACACAATTCCTTCAAGTTGTCTCAACACAAATAGATTAAGTTAATTTAATAGTTTTACAAATTTAAGTGAATTGAACGTAAAACAAATAAGTTGTTTCAAAACAAACTCCAGAATCATGTTGCTTCAGTCTCTTTTAAATAAGAAGTTTAAAGCAGCAGCAATAATTTCTTTTAGTGTATAAGTAGCTGTGCATTCGGATAAACTGCACTGCAAATAAGGGAAAATTAAATACTTCAAGTTCCTACAACTAAAGCCCAGTTCAGATTGCACGATTTTTATTGGTCAGCTACGGCAGTCGCTGTGTCAGATTTTGTGATTTTTGTGGTCTAGATACAATCTTGATGTATCGTGGCTATGAAATAGCCCAAACTACACTTTGCGATCAGTCATAACTTGACATCTACGACGTGTGTTCTGTCATCAAGAAGCAGCACACAGTAAAACCTAACAGTGAAAATCACTAAATAAAAAAGTTTAACTTACAATTTAAACAAAGTTACTTTAACGTAATAAAACAAGAGTTTTTGTGACTCATAAACTAATTATATTAGGCAGAACTCAAACCTCATGAGTTATGTATGAAATTATAATATTTTTTTGTGTTAACTCTAATGCTATTACCAAACTATTTGAGTAGCTATATAGTTTTTTGGACTGAGCGCTAAAAACTGAACCTAAAATTTTTAAGTTACTAATACTCTAAATGTCTGACGATATCAACACAAATAATATATGTATGAATATATACACTTACTGGCCACTATAATAGTTAAAACTATACTAGTTGTGTTCACTCTATTGAACACAAAAGAAGATACTTTGAAGAATGTTTAAAACTGGTAAATAATGATGTCCCTAATATTTTGTTTTCCTACTATGGCAGTAAATGGGTTCTAGCAACCAGAAGTCTTCAAAATATCTATTACAGAAGAAAGAAATTCATAAAGGTTTAAAACCAGAAGAGGGAGTATAACTTATCTTCTTGTTTTTTGGCTGAACTATCCTTTGAATTCTTTGAGGTGTGACAAGTTTTGTTTTTTAAAAAAGGCTGATCCAATGGTTCCTATAAATGGTTGAAGATTGTTTGGCCTCTCCATTGAGGAGCGTGACTTCTCACATCAAACAGTGAAACTTTGATTTATTCCTTCAAGCAGCATGTGAAAGCCATAAACACTGACCTGTTTGAACAAATATATGGATGTCTGCTTGGCCATGGCATATTAGACGGCCTTCACATGGATTGGGTCATTCTAGGTCAGCAGTCACATTCCGTGAATTATAATAATTCTATGATCCAAAGAAAGAAATCTCAAGCTCTAGATCATCATTAACATGCTCAGGATCCTTTGTAAAGCTGTAGATTAAAGTTAACTGTTTTTTCTACTATGGAAATCAATGTTTACAGGCTTTTAGCTCGCTTCAAAATATCTTCTTTTGTGTTCTACAGAAAAAAGAAATGCATACAGGTTTTGAAACACTTGAAGGGGAGTAAATAGAGAGTCCATTTTCATTTCTTTGTGAAGTATTCCTTTAATAATGTTTGGTTTCATGCAGAATGATTGTTTGGCTTCATGAAACCTCCATGTATTGTCAGGAGCCAAAGCCACAGATATTAGTATTGTTATGCATCTACGCTCACCCGTCACTTTTTTAGGTACACATGTCCAACTGCTTGTCAATGTAAATTTCTAATCAGCCAATCACATAGCAGCAACATGCATTTGGGCATGTAGACATGGTCAAACAATCTGCTGCAATATGGGGAAGAAAGGTAATTTAAGTGACTTAAGTGACATGGTTGTTGGTGCCAGGTGGGCTGGTCTGAGCGTTTCAGAAACCGCTGGTCTACTGGGATTTTCACGCACAACAATCTCTAGGGTTTACAGAGAATGTTCTGAAAAAGAGAAAATATCCAGTGAGCAGCAGTTTTGTGGGCGCAAATGCCTTGTTGATGCCTGAGGTCAGAGGAGAATGGCTAGACTGGTTCGAGCTGATAAAAAGTAACTGAAATAACCACGTGTTACAACAGAGGTGTGCAGAATAGCATCTCTAAACTAATAATTGGGCATTAGTACCAATTGAGTATCGTGTCAATGCCACAGCCTACCTGACTATTGTTGCTGACCATGTCCATCCCTTTGTGACCATTGTGTACTCTGTGTACACCGTGGCTACTTCGAGCTGGATAGCACGCCATGTCATAAAGCTCAGATCATCTCAGACTGGTTCCTTGAACATGACAATGAGTTCACTGTACTCAAATGGCCTCCACAGTCACCAGATCACAATCCAATAGAGCACCTTTGGGATGTGGTGGACAGGAGATTTGCATCATGGAAGTGCCACCGACAAAGAAAGATGTTCCTAGTAAAGTGGCTGGTGAGTGTGTATGCATGTGGTTGGTTGGTTTTGTTTTGGGTTGAGCTTTTTTTTTTCTTTTTTTTTCTTTTTTTGTGCTAGACTTTCATTTTTAGAAATACAGTTTGTTAAATTAATTTCATGCATTACTCCACGGTATTAAAAAAACACTTGAATACTGTCATTAAGAAACTTAATAAATTGCTAAATACTATACTTTACAAATAGCCTACAACATACACTGAAAAAGATGGTCCATTCCAAATTGTTACAAAAAAAATTATATAAGTTGATTTTAAACAAACAAATTAAGTTGAACATTACTTTATTTAATTTGTTTTAATTCAGCCCATATAAATTGTTTGCAACCACATGGCTTAAAAATTTTTAGAAATCCAATATTTATTTTTTTTAGAGTATTTGGAAAGTTATTGCATATCATATTAACAAACCATTTACTAAAGATTTTGACATTTTGCTCACAGAGCTGATAATTGATTATTAATCAGATGATGAATTATTATTGCTTTACAATAGAGAAATATCTTAATATATTCATTATTTATTATTTGTTTTCTTAAAGTCCCCATGAAGTGAAAGCTGTTTTTGTGTTGTTTGTTTTTTAGTATTGTGAGGACCTAGAGAAACGGAATATCAAATGAGAAAACAGTGGGCGTGGCTTTGTTTTTTTCTACTGTGAGTTGATTGGATGTAGTAATCTAGGCATTGCATTTAGAAAGATCAGGAAAAGTGTTTTTGTAAAGTTATTACAACCTAACAGACACCTCCTCCTCACCATTTCTGTTTGTTGTCATAGCGGTATCAAAACTGACAGTTTGATGAGCTGTTGTCCAGTGTCTGCAGGAGGGTTGCCCCTCAACACAGGCCTACATCATAATCAGGCCCCTACAAGAGCAGGCTCCTGATTGGTTAACGCGGCGTGATTGTATGCTGAAGCGATTCGCACATTAAGTGCATCAAATGTGCAAAATGCTCAACTCGCAACACTTTATTCTTGTGAATCGCGCCACAAGATGTTTATTCGTATCTTTGAATTGACATAATAAGTAAATCGCTCACGCTTGCCACTTCATCCGCACCTTCATCCGCATCTAGTGTTATAGTGTAAAAATCCAAGCTATACATATGCTATTTTTAACACACGTAGGTTAAATTGTGACCTTAACAATGTAAATTTCTGGCATTGCCTTCACATACTCCACTTCAGTGTTAATTGTAACAACAAACAAGAAGTGGGTTTTCAAATTTCAATTTAAAATCTGAAAACATGTTTATTTTCTTCTTCTTCTTAATCACATGCACAGATGAATTGTTCACTACAAAACTAGCGATTTGAGCTAACCAAATCAACATGGTTAGTTTTGATTTCATGTCTATTTTAATTTTTTTATTATTTTTGTATGTGACCCCAGTATTTTGAATGGTACAGTAGTGTACTGTACACTATTTTTAAATGCATTTTTACTAAATTTTGGGTAAAAAATATCAAACTCAAAAAGTTAAATTCTGGGTTAAAAAATACATTTTAAAATTAAAACCAAAATCGTGGTTCTTAATTTACTCAAATTTAGGCTGAAACAAAGTATTACATTTATGATAAGGCTGAGCGATTAATTGAAAAGTAATCGAAATTGACATTCATAACTTATAATCGATCTAATTTTTGCAGGTCAATTGTTTTAATTATTTTCCCTACCGCGTGTGGAGTCACATGACCCCACTTTGCTAAGGCTGATTTATACTTCTGCATTAGACGCATGGGTATGGTCCGGTGCAGCCATTTCGCCATATAATGAAGATGATTGGAAGCTGTGCCTTGAGACGGCATATTTTCTACTACAATAAAATTAGAATTTACATGAAAATTATTGTTTACAGAAGATATTAAAGAATTATTAAAATATGTATTTAGAAGAGATACATACTTTAATATGAAAAACTTAAATAAGTGATTTATTTTGACTTTTTTAAAAGAAAAAAAGTGACTGTTGGCAATGTGTGTTTTATTTTCAGTTGGTCAACGTTGATGTTCAATTAAATATTATAGATAGTGTATGTTTCCTTAAATTATTCTAAAATCATGTAATGCACCCTTCATTAAACAATCTCTCACTTGAAATATGTTAGCATATTCACTGTTCGAAACGTATCAGTGAACTATGAGGGCAACAAAATAAAATAAATAAATGAAATAATCGTTCATTAACCGTAATCAAGTTAAAATGTTCAATTAATTGAAATTTTGATTTTAGGCCACATCGCTCATCCCTAATTTATAATGGTAGTTGTCCTAGCCTTGCACTATAGCAGTGTATTTTATTCCAATGCTAGTAACCACATATTCTCCACATTGTTTTCCTACTCTTCTGACACTTATTTGGTTATATGTAGGGTGCATGTGGTCATGGCCCGAGATGCAAATGTGTGCTTTTAGATGTCCATGAAAAAAAGAAAAATCTCTTAATCTGTGGGCTTTCACTTCTGACATATGACTAACAACAAACATCTGACAACTGCCCTGCACTTGACCCTGTGTTTTTTAAGCTGGCT
This sequence comes from Danio rerio, assembly GCF_052040795.2. NCBI lineage: Eukaryota > Metazoa > Chordata > Actinopteri > Cypriniformes > Danionidae > Danio > Danio rerio. Next base: position 18,596,764 of record NC_141025.1, read on the forward strand.
TTGTACAGTATTCAGAGCAATATGATTGCCGGAGGGGGGAGATGGGAGGGCGCTGTATGCACACCCTTGGCTAAATGATTGCAGATGCCTGGCTCCAGCTCAAAAGCTCCGCATTCCTCCCCTGTCGAAAAGACATTAGACCAGCTCTGCTCTTGCCTATACTGTCTGGCAGGCTGCTTTGAAAAAAAAAAAAAAAATCCCTCACTTATCTGTTATCACCACACGAACACATAACAATCCCCATATCTTATCTCTCCCTGTTCGCTAATGTCATATAGCTTAAGGGCAGGTTCTGTAGTGGTTGCAGGGCTACAACCGACATAAGCCTTTGTACAGTGCAAACGCCTGGCTAGTCAGCAAAGTGCATTGACCGGAGCATGTTTATAATTTCAAATATTTGAATTTCCATAGAACTGCATTTCACATGAAAAGACGGCATATCTCTCTCTGGCACCAGACCATCAAAGCTTGCTCTCAGAGTGTGCATATGCATGTAAAAAGAAGCCAAAACAGCCCCCTTTAGATACGCTGGCTAACCACCCCTGGCTGTAGACATCCGACTATCAGCCTGAACCCGCCATTACACAGTGGCTCAACCATCAGCGCTCTGCTTCTGTTGACAACCGGCTATTTAACACATCAAAACAACAAGTGCTGCTATCAAGGCCAGCCTCTCCAGGACGGGTTACTGTGTCGCCCAAGAATGCTTCTTATCTTTCTGCTTTCGGCTTGGTTTTAGTCACACGGCATGTGCTGCTGACACTCCCTTTCTTTTTCCCGAGGCTCATTGTAGCCACCGTGGAAAGGTCAAAGGAGAAGTTGGCCAACTTATAAACAAATAGCGATGGGTTTATGCAAAAAAAAGTTGGTTTCCATTGAAGCGATTTTATGGAAATTTGTACCTATGGAAATATATACTTTCAACAATGCAAACACACACACACAGACACACAAGCTGACAAATGACTTATCGCCTGTCCAAGTCAGCAAATAATAACTTAACTTCTAGTTGATAATTTAGTATCAACTCTATATGAAAGGCAAAGGCCTCTAGATTATCATTATTTGAATAAAATTTGATCATGTCTTGATTTTTAATTATTTAATTAGGACAGTAAGGTCTGACTTTGCTTAGACATAAGTCTTGTCACTTAGAAATAATGTACAGTATAGAATATAAAGTCATGGTGCTGTGGAAAAATAATTTATATTTTGTATGACTATCATTAGCTAGGATGACTGCATCCATACATCTCTGCAATGACTCAAATAACATTAATAAAGTCATCTGGAATGGCAAAGTAGGCATTCTTGCAGGACTCCCAGAGTTCATCAAGATTCTTTGGATTCATATTCAATGCCTCATTCATCTTACCTCAGACATGCTCAATAATGTTCATTTCTGGTGACTGGTCTGGCCAATCTTGGAGCACCTCGACCTTCTTTGCCTTCAGGAGCTTTGATGTGAAGGCTGAAGTATGAGGAGGAGCGCTATCCTGCTGAATTTGCCCTCTTCTGTGGTTTGCAATGTTATGTCTTGATACCTCAGGCTGTTGATGTTGCCATCCACTCTGCAGATCTCTTGCATGCCCCCATACTGAATGTAACCCCAAACCATGATTTTTTCTTCACCAAACTTGACTGATTTCTATGAAAAACGTGGGTCCATGTGAGTTCCAGTAGGTCTTTTGCTGTATTTCTGATGATTGGGATGCAGTTCAACAGATGATTCATCTGAAAAATCTACTTTCTGCCACTTTTCCAAATGATCAACTAGAAGTCTAGTTATTATTTGTTGCTCTTACAACTAGGATCTACGACAAGACTTTTTTTCAGGTAGTGTACATAGTACACATACATACATACATATTATATACATATATAAATACATATTTTTCTTGATTATATTGGCTATTATTTTTAAGAAGTCCTAAAATATGTTAATAGAAAAACAATACTGCCAATGGGATATTAAATAAATATGTTAATCAAATGTATGCCTTATAATTTAGTTTTGCACTGAATGTACAGTGTTGTTGCTGTTTATTTATTTATTTATTCTTTTTTTAATTGTGTTAATTTTTTTATTTTTTATTATTAATCAGTAGAACATTCTTGGTTAACCAACTTTTTTGCTAATTATCACCAACACAAGGATAATAAAAAATAAGCTTACAGTGGTCCAATGGTAATTAGGCATTGGACAATAACCGTTTTTAACGTATACTGCGGTTTGGAAAAAACAAGGTTTTAAAACCATCAACATTATCTGCTATACAGTTCCTAATGTATGAGTAAGATTTTTTTATTTACATTTTTTAAAGGTTTTTTTTTTTTTAGGACAACAGTATCTACAGCAGAGAAGATATTTAAATATGCCATTTTAAGTAAATCTGTGTTTTTGAAAAAATGAAGATAGCAGGAGTCAATAATTGATTCAATTTATTTAGCCTGACATGTTTACTGTTCCAAAATATATGAAATGTTTCCCTAACTAAAATATATTATGTACAAAGGGGGAAAAGTTTTTGTTTTTTACCCTGACATTTTAAAAGAATATATTTTGGAGCAGTAATCACAAAACCGTGAAACCGTGATGTTTATATCCAAGATTATACCGTAACAATCTTTTACTGGCCCATGCCTAATGGTAATTTACCAAAATTATGTTTTAAAGAGAGCTCAGGGTATCCTATGTACCCCGTACTCTGTGTTTCAACTGCTGCCATAAGGACGTCACTTTAGAGTTCCTATTTGCAGGACTAATAGAACTAAAATATTATTTTATAATGGTGGCCATTAGGTCATTATGTGTCCAGAGGGGAGGGAGATGCACCTATAAAATGATGTATTGTATGTTGTGTGTTAATATTTTGTTAATATATACATGGAACTTAGCCTGTCTTATAGCACCTTGCTGCAATTTTAATTTCCATAAACGGGATGATAAAGTTGAGTCTGAGTCTGTCTGTCTTATGGCAGTATGTCAACTGTCACTTTCTTTGGTCTGCTCAGACATGCTGATGGTGGTCGAAGTACTGAACCCGAGGCTCTGAAATTATAAATATTTTAAAATAGGCACTATCCTTATAAATAAACTGCATAGTTGCAGTCTAAACAATTACATTTTCGACTGAAAGACTCAAAAGTACATCTTGTTTACCAACAGCAGCAATATTTGTCAAACTTTAAAGTGTCCCCTGCATGTGGGTGTAGTAATACACAAGGGTGAGGAGACTGGACGAGTGCTGTTATTTGCAGAATAGCGCACGGCTATCAGCCAATCAGATTCCTCAACCAGACAGAATTGTAGTGTATATATATGTGTGTATATTTCTTATATTACATTTCATTTTTAGGTATGTAATGTATGTAATCCAATTAGTTTAATTTACAATACATTCTTGGTTGACCAATTTTTCCAGTTTTGCTATTGAATCACCAAAGCAAGACTAATGAGGTAAAGACACCGCATGCAAAAATACAAATCATACCTCCATTATCTTCTGCGTCCAGAATTTTGATACATCTCTGAATTTTTCACAGGAAATGGCCATAATAATCAAACACGGATTACAATTTGACACATGCAGGCATAAATCTCTTCTCTCCGAGGCTGTTTGTTAGAGATAAAATGTCCATCATGCATAAAAATGCCATGCGCTCTGTGCCCTGTTCCCGTTGTGTTCTTCTGCTTGTGCGCCGAATCTCCCATTAATTAACGCTGCTCTTTCACCTGATATCAGTTTCTCGTCCTTCTGTGCTTTATTCGGGTAGCTCATTATTTTCTTTCCCAGAGAAGTATGTCTAATACCTACAAGCTGTGCGCCATCACAAATGCCGCACGCCCTGGCATAATGTCCTTTGTTGTTGCCAAATGGTTTTTTAATGAAAAGTTTAAGAGGGGCATAATTACATATCTGAGGCTATTATGAAATCCAATATTACAATTAAAGTAATTTTATTTGCTTGTAATCTCCCTTCACCAAGTCTAATAAGGCTTTTGAAAGAAGGGCAAGCGGGCTTTGAATGGTGACTCGTTTCTAAATGAAACTGGTCTCGGTTCTCCATGTCTTTGATTTGCAGTGGTGTGGTGAGACTGTTGGAGAAGCATGAGGGATTTGTTAGCCTTTCACTGGCTCTCTGGCAAGTCAAAAATAATGACATTTCATACTGTAATGGAAGATACTACAATGCATTTGGTTTAAATCCAACCCGGGGACTTAAAATAATTTCTATACAGTATGAATATGTGTGCTGAATGAATGAAATGCAGTGCCAGCGTAATGGCAATGTCGTGCAGCATATGGATCATATCACATATCCTATATGGGCTATTTATTGGATCATTTTCCATTATTTGGCCAAAATTCTTTTCTGAGAAATGTCTAAATTCTCTAAATTGAAAATATCTCAATCGAGCCATATAGACCATTTCAATGAGGTGATGTCATTTGGACATGAACATTTCCTGTTTGAGTAATTCAATCATACAAGAGGCAATTCAATCTTAACTGAATGTTTAAACAGCAATCATAACATTATTTATTAATATGTGGCTCTTTTTGGACTCTCGGAAGCTATAGAAATTAAAAATGTAAAACAGGAAATACGTTGGAACCGTTGTTTTTATTTACATCCTTCAAAATGGTCTATACCTACAGAAAAAATATATCTGAATCTTTTTTTATTCTTTAACTTACCCACTAAGAAAAAACCTCTGGATTGCATTTCCTAACTCCTAATATAGCTAGTTAACACTCAATGCATTTTTTCAACACATCCCATAATTTCTAAATTATCAACCTCTACCAAATGGTAGATATGCCAATTTATGGTAAAAGTACCCGAATTAATACATATTATGGTTTCTGCTACATTCATTCTTTTGACTGTCTGACAGATGCGTTATTCGTGAGGCTAGTGTAACCCCGCCAGTACAACGCCACCCGACCCGCTCCGAGCTGGTTTCGAACCAGCAACCTTCCGCTTGGGAGTCGGTTGCTCTAACAAGGAGGCTAAAGAACATGGCCTCTAGCATTTGTCGCTAGAGCACCTTTAGAGGTCAGAGGAGTGAGGATTACCTGCACAGCACACACTAGCTGGCCTCCGTTACACTAGCAAACATGACGCAGCTTTCAGTTAAGATTAACAGTTTCCATAATTATACTTTATAGATAAAGGTCCATGGTTCTGCATACAATGACTTTATCTTGCTGGAGTTTATAGCTGTTGCACTTTACTGTAGGATGCATCAATGCTGTTTTGTTGGTCTATTGGAGACATTCATAAATATTCCTAGCAAATCTAATATACGTAGGAGACATACTTGTTACAAAAACACACTAAATCGTACTTCAGCAGTGTTTATTTGAGAGCACACAAGAAAATCTGTGCTTGAGCAACATAAATTAGAGGACGTGCAAGAAGTTTTGTGCACGAACAGAGGAAATCGGCACTCAAGCAAAAAGATTTAAATGCTTACATTGGATTTTACATAAATCCAATCTCCACTTGAAATACTACGCTCATGACATTTGTCGTTGAAATAACGCCATAGTTGGTAGATCTGTGTAAAAGGCCTGCCGTCACAGCTGGAAAAAAGCTTTGAGGAAACTGCGTATACTATGAAAAATGTAAAAATATGAAGTGTAATTCAAATAAAACCTTTTTGAACACTAAATCACCTTAATTTTTTTTAATATGCCATAAAAATATTTCAGATTCTCATTTAACATGCATTGTTTTGTGTTTTTACAAAAAAAAACTATTTTAAGTGTCGAAATGCAAAAGAGTTATGTAAATAAGTTTTTTTGGAAACCAACAATACTGTATGTGTAAACCATCATTTAAAACAGTCATTCTTTAAATGACTTTAACAGTCATTATTTGGTAGAGCGGGCAGTAAAAGGGTTATCCATCCACCATTTTATTTTAAGGTTGTAATAGCCTGTTTTGTTTTTGTTTTTTACTCGGATTTTGAAATATAGTTTGGTAAGCCTATATTGAGTTTGAAAATCAATGTGTTTTTGAATTAAAATTGTTTTATTGTCCTTTAAAGTTTCAACCCTATTCTGACGCAGAGTAAAACCAAGAAAACTGACTAACAACATGCTGAAGGAAGGAAGGCCTGCCCCTGCAGCAAGATGATTATTTAGAAAAAGAGCTAGCTTTTATATAAGGCATGCAGTACCAAACCTTCACTAACAAGCATAAACCATGCTGGGAACTCATTCTGGTCTAACCTGGTCTGTCCAGCGGGTCCTTTCACCAATTCAGTTACTTCTGCTGAGAGTGAAGATGAACTGAACAAGATGAAATTCTGAGCGAGGTCGATTCTGCCACCACGCATGCGCAAAGCCCACCGAGCGCACCAATTTACAAACAAATGCCAATGAGATTATGCAAAAAACTGTTTTCCATAGAAACGACCTGTGGAGAAGCAGGCGGGAGGGAAATATCTCCTGTAATATAATATAAAACTCTGCTTCTGCAAAATATCTATATACAACAAACACGTGAGAATGTAATTTTGACCTGACATTTGTGCCTCATGCCTGCATTCTTCGCACGCGCCTTCAGCGAATACAAATCATGTTTAATAGTGGGAACGCATGAGTTTATGAATAATGTGGTAATCGGTTTTGTGACAAATGACATGGAATGTTTTATTGTTAAAAATTACTGGGAAATAAGTGAATATGCGTAAATGTACAAAAAAAAATGTTCAGGAACTGTACCCTGAAGGACAGGGCGCTAGAATTATTATTTTCTGATAGACCAACAGCTACCCCTGCTGGAGGACTTGTACACTACAGATGCATCCAATGCTTGCAAATTTTCGAATATTCAAGTGTTTATTGTCATATGCACAGTAAGGAACAGGATCAATGAAACCATTCCTTTGCTGTCCACACTGAATGCCAATAAGGTTTAATGTATATTAGAAAATACATATAAAATACATATTAACAAAATAGGCATGCAAATTAAACATCCAGTGGTCAACATATATGAGAACACCCTCCACAAATCTCTCATTTAAATATTTTTTTTTCTATAGGATTCTTTACAATATTTTTGCATATACATTAGTTTAGTCAGTACTAAAGTCAAATTTTTTTAATTAGTCTAAACCAAAATCCCAAAAAATTATTAACCTAACTGTATATGTTTGGGATACATAATAAATAAAATCTTCAAAAATGACAAAAACCAAGAGAAACAAAAAATATATATAATTTTTGCAGTAATTTTTGTGTAATATTTTGCATGAATTTAAATGTATTATCTTTCCAGTTCGATGTCCTGTGACTAAAATATTATTTTAATAGATCTCTTTAAAAAAATCAGTTTTGCTCTAATGTACATATATATATATATATATATATATATATATATATATATATATATATATATATATATATATATATATATATATAGGTACGGCTAGAATATATATAGGTATACGGCTAGAATAAAAGTTTTTTTTTTTTTAAACACTATTTTAGGGACAAAATTATTAGCCCCTTTAAGCTATATTTTTTCTTGATAGTCTACAGAACAAACCATCATTATACAATAACTTGCCTAATTACCCTAACCTGCCTAGTTAACCTAATTAACCTAGTTATGCCTTTAAATGTCACTTTAAGCTGTTTAGAAGTGTCTTTAAAAATATCTAGTGAAATACTATTTACTGTCATCATGGCAAAGATAAAATAAATCAGTTATTAGAAATGAGTTATTAAAACTATTATGTTTAGAAGTATGTTTAAAAAAATCTTCTCTCCGTTAAACAGAAATTGGGGAAAAAATAAACAAGCGGTCGAATAATTCAGGGGGGGCTAATAATTCTGACTTTAATTGTTTATATAATACTATAATATTATACTACATTAAAAAGTTAGTTTAAAAATGTATACACAACACAAAAATTCTTCAGTGAAATTGAATTAAAGGGAATTTTAGGGAAAAAAAAACACAATTTGAAAATCGTTTAAATATGAAGGTCACAATAAAATTCTAAAGTTTCTTTTACCAAGCCACATTTTTTGCTATGAGCATGTACTTAATATATTTTAAATGTGTAGACATTTGATTGCTTCACCTTGTCTTACGTAACTATGATTTTTTATTTTTTTTAATATTATTAATGTAATTTCCTCCGCACTAACTTTTCATTACTAGATATCATTATGATATAATTAGAATTTATGTATCTTTAAAAAAAATGATGTCTACTGTTATATATTTTAGTAGATTAAAAAAAATACAATACATACAGTTGAAGTCAGAATTGTTGAAGTCAGAATTGTTGAAGTCAGAATTATTAGCCCCATTAAGATCTTTTTTTGATAGTCTACAGAACAAACCATCATTATATAATAACTTGCCTAATTACCCTAACCTGCTTAGTTAACCTAATTAGCCTGGTTAAGCCTTTAAATGTCTGTCTTAAAGCTGAATAGAAGTGTCTTGAAAAATATTTTGTAAAATATTTTTTACTGTCATCATGGCAAGATAAAATAAATTAGTTAATAGAGATGGGTTATTAAAATTATTGTGTTTAGAAATGTGTTGAAAAAATATTTCTGTAAAAAGAAATTGGGGAGCAAAATAAACAGAGGGCTAATCATTCAGGGTGTTTAACAATTCTGATTTCAACTGTATATTAATCTTTTAAAATTATCTACTGTTGTATATTTTAGTAGATTAAAAAAATACTACATAAACTTATATGTAAACTTATTAAATAATGCATGTGTTCATATTTGCTTTAATGCTAAGACATTTTAAATTCATCATACCAGCCATGTGAACAATGCATTTTAAAAGTATAGATGTTCAAATGTTCCTAACATGATTTCAGAAAGCGTGCATACATTCATGATCATTTAAAAAGTTTAGATAAAGGTTTAAATGAAACATAAAATAACATTAGTGGCATATACCCGCAAATTATATTGATTTCAGACCATATAGCATAATGAATTTGTATATAAATAACTGACAGTCTAATAAAAGACCAAAGCGAGCAAAACAGCAATCATAGTCAGCTTTATTAACAGTTCATAAGATAATAAATGATTTATCAAGCTGAATCTGCTTGAGATGAGTGAACCTGTCAGGTTGAACTTTTCCTATCCAGACAGTGTAATAAACTGCAGGGCTTGAAGAGTTGGCACAGATTGAATGTGAACCGACAGGCTCTGACATAAAACTGCCTGACTGCTTATCAGAGCCAGACTGCACAGACACCTTTCAAGCCCTCCGAGACACTCTATTCAATCTAAGAGAGGCTATGAGAAGCTAAGTGAAAGCTGGCCAAAGAACTGCTGCCAAAGCAAATGACCACAGTCTTGCACCTTGCACACACTGTGACAGTTTCTCACAGCCACAGAGCATGTTATCAGCAATCTCTCTCTCTCTCCCTCTCTCATTTTCACATTTCACATTTTAGGTGCTTTATTGGCATGACAAATAACTGTACATTCGTATTGCCAAAGCAGTGCAGCGTCGCTGCGTACAGACAAAACAAAAAGGGCAGTAGTGCAAACAAATATGAACATAAAATATAATATAGGAATAAAGAAAAAAAATGTAAAAAATAAAAATAGATTAATAAAAATAACAATATATCAGTAAAACTAAAAAGATTTATAAAAATAAAAATAGATTAATGGTAATTTGTGAAACAGGATAAAAGTGATGACACTAATATCAACAGTAAGTCCACAAGTTAAGAGTTCCAGTTGTGTGTTGGAGACAGTGGAGCGGATCATTGTGGATTCCTCAGACGGCAGGAGTGCACAAACTGAGCTGCTAACACTCTCTATCTCTCTCTTTCTCGCTCTTTCACTCTTCAAAGACCCTGCCTGAATGTCTGCGTCCCCCTCTGTTACAAATTCTTATAGGACCCTGTCTTTGAGGAGATCTGAATACATTTGTTAGTGCTGTACTCGTGCTTCACTCACACAATTAGTGAATTCATATCATTAGGTAAATGTATTGAGGTCATCATTATTTAGACTGTTTCTCAAACTCTGGACTGAGAGAAAACTGAAAATTGAGAGAGTACAGTCTTTTATTCAGTTCGAGTGCACTTTGAGTGTTTGTTTGGGGGGTTCGCTTGCCTGGTGTGTGTTTGTTATAGCAATTATCATTCAGACATCTGGTTTTGGTGGTTTTTGATGCATCCAAAAATGATCTTTTTATATTTAAAACAAGTACACTCTTAGAAAAAAGTTTCCACTATGAGTCAAATTATACAATGTTAAAATGGAAAAACACACAAAAACAGTTAATAGTTCTGTATCTTATGCTAATTACATTTATATTACTTCCATTTTGCCCATATAAAAAAAAGTAATAAATGTATGATTATTATTTCATAAATAATTATATTTTCATTACACTTAATATTAATTACATTAATTTATTCATTTTATTTTCGGCTTAGTCTCTTTATTAATCAGGGGTCACCACACCGGAATGAACTGCCAACTTATCCAGCATATGTTCTACGCAGCATGTTCTACACTTTCATTCACAAACATACACTACGGACAATTTAGCCTACCCAATTCATTTACAGTTCATGTCTTTGGACTTGTGGGGGAAACCGGAGCACTCAGAGGAAACCCACGCCAACATGGTGAGAACATGCAAACTCCACACAGAAATACCAATAGCTAAGGCTAGCATCAGCGACCTTTTTGCTGTGAGGCGACAGCGCTACCCACTGTTTCTTTATACAGTACATATTAAATGCATGCAAAGTTTGTAAATTCAAATATCTTTTCTAAAAATACAATGTCAATATGAGTGAAATAATGTTTCATCATCCTTCAGCCAAACAGAGGCCCCTAGACAGCCTATTGAAAGGGGTGGTTTCTTTTTCTCAAAAAGTGGATATTTTTGGCAGTAATTCACCTCATTTTCTATAAAATTATGAGGTTTAAATGCTGCACTTTAGTGATATTTTAAGCACTAAGCTTTGCTGGATTAGCTTGTCGGAAGGTGATCAGTGGTGTCGGAAGGTGATAAGTACACTTTGTGATATAAAAAAAAATATTTCCTGCAATTTTTTATGAAATAAATTTTTATGAAATTTGAATTTAAAAAAAAATTCAGAAATCTGAAAAAAACAAACATATTTTTAAATACAAATTCATTATCATACATCGTTTAAAAAATAGAATCTATTAAAATTTGCTTTAAAATAAAAAAACTACCTGAACCCCCCTAGCTACAGGCCTGTTACAGGACATTTTTATTATTATTATTCATTCATTCATTCATTTCCTTTTCAGCTTACAGTGCCTTTATTAATCAGGGGTCGCCATAGCGGAATGAACCGCCAACTTATCCAGGATATGCCACAACCCAGCACCCACACACTCTTGCACACATCTTCTTTTATTATTATTATTTTTTTTTTATTGGTTTCAATATCAGTTAATATTAGATAGCAGAAACTTGGAACAATAGAAGAAAAATTAGATGTTGTTACATTCTGCATAATACAATTTAACCACACACCTTCTTGCTGTGAGGCGATTGTACCCACTGCGCCACCATGCTGCCCCATTATTATTATTATTATTATTTTTTTTTTTTTTTTTTTTTTTTTTGTTGTTGTTTTGTTGTGAACTGGAAAAACAGATTAACAGTAATGAACTGTAGTACTTTTAAACAATCAACAACAACACACACACACAAACATACTTAATTCTTTATTTCTAAATAATCATGATTACCTGGGTATGTATAATCTAAAAAATCACTCATTCAATGTTTCGTCAAAATTGGTTTTTATCAATATATGCAACCAACTCTCGTCTAGACATCCTTCCAGACAGGTTTTTGTTCAGGGCTTTTCACATGGACAGACAGAAGCATGGAGACCCCCTGCTAACTTCATTCCCATAGCCTCTCTCTCCCCCTCTCTCACTTTCCCTCCTCCTCCACTATCAGCTGATGCCTGAAAATGCCACTGCTGGCCAGGAAGTGCTCAAGAAAATAAAAACGAAACCACACTGAGGATCTAAGTCAACATGCTGTATTGCTCCCGACGTTCACGGACGCTGGTTTGGTCAGTACACTCAACACTTACATATTGATTTCACAGATTAATTCTGTTATTTTTAAACTGTGTCAGATGTGACTGTGCGCTAGCGAATAGTTAGTTAGCAACCCTTCGTGTAAACAGTGCGTTTCGTCACGTTGTTGTCGTTTAGCTTCCCAAAAACAAAACTCCGCTTGAAAATAGTCTAACCATATTAAAGCGTGTACATTTTCAAGCAGTATAATTTAATGTACCGGTCGTTTTGGGTTTATATAGAACTTGGCAGCTTCAGTTAGCTCATTAGCACACCGCCTTTTGCGTTACGACCAAACAACTGAAGATAATGTTTTTAGCTAAGTTAGAATTCTGTTTTTAAAGCCAGTAACGTTAATATTTAACTTGTAACTAATACGTTCATCTCAAACATTCATTTAATGTTTATACATGTATTAAAGTAGTAAAACGTACAGTTTTTAAAGTGTTACACTACTTCAGCATATCTACTGCAACAGTAATAGAAATGGAATGAAGGGAGTAACGTTATACACAACTTTATTCATCAGAACTTCCTAGAAAAGTAACGTGTCAATTTTAATGTAAGTTACAGTTCATAAAGAAGCTATTTTGATTTTGAAGGTAAAGTTAGTTTTATATTTGCACATTCATTCATTGACAACTTGTGGCAAGGTCTGAAATCAGTCTGAAACTGCATGTTAGCATGACTTCAAAACAACATTAGCACTATTTAATCGACTGTGAACAGTGTTGTATTTTGATAGTCACTGCTGCTAAAATTACTTCAGTATTTAGAATCCGCAAAGAAAACTTTTCTTATAATATAATTAAGAATAGAATATAAAGATATACTTTATATCATAGAATATAAAACCAACTTTACCTCAATTGTTTTATAACCTAGTAAAGGTGGTGCTAGTGCACCATGATAGTGATTGTGATTTCACATTGTTGCTCTTTTCTAATTGGTTGAACTCTTGGTTCAAATAAAATCATATCATATTACTGTATGGACCTGTATAAGATTCTGATGGTATGATAACCCTGGAAAAAAAAATCGGGGTTCCACAGTATTGTGATTACTGCTTTGAAATATGTTATTTTTTAATATCCGGGTAAAAAAAACAACAACTTTCCTTCCCCTTTAAACACAATATATTTTATTTTGAGAAACATTTTTAAGTGTTTTGGAGCAGTAAACATGTCAGGCTAAATAATTCAAATGAATCATTGGCTTCTGCTGTCTTCATTTATTTCAAAAACACAGATCTCTTTACAATTTAAAACAGCCTCTTTGGATACCATTTCTGCTGGAGATGCTGTTGTTCAAAAAAAAAAAAAAAATCGTACACTTATCTTAGGAACGGTATAGCAGAAAATTCTAACGGCTTTAAAACTTTGACTTTTCCAAACCGTGGTGTACCTTGAAAACAGCTAACGTCCCATGCCTAATTACCACACTTCCTAAACTCCTTCTGCACTGTTTACCTTACCAGTAATGGCAAATGTAGTCATTAGCACTAGGTTTTTCAACTCTTATTGCACAATTATCAGCATTGTGTGTGTATTCCTTTGTATTTATTTGCCTTTATGATGTATTTGTTATCTTTGCTTCATTTGTATGTGATGTGATTTGGCAGGTGAAATAAGGACGAGGAGAAATGACAAATCAGGACAGCGATCAAGCCTGGGGGAAACTGGTGAAAGTGGACGCATCTCCAGGTTCGGAGATAGTGCTTATAAATAGTGAATGCACCGTTGGGAGAAAGAAAGGTATGCTTAAAAAGAGTTTGTTTGCGTTAATTGCTTTGTCTTATGTGCAATATTGTTTCTTTTTAGTAGGGTATTCACTTTTATTCCCTCAGAAAACTTTCTTTTTTTTTTTTTTTTTTCCCAGATTTACTTATGACTTCAAATTTTACTTCTTGAATGTCATTGCTTATTACTCTTCCCCCCTCAAAATAATCAGTCTGAAGCAGTGTCTGCATGTATTCAGTGAACCCATGCCTTTCACAATACTCTCTTTAGTTTGGCAAACGAACCCCCACCCCAATAATGACAAAGGCGTCTATTGAGGACATGCTCTTGGAATATTAAGTAGTTTTTTTGTGTGTGTTGTGATGGTGTGCAGGGAAAGGTTGTATCCCTTTGACTCTGTCTGTGTCTGTCTGGTTTTGAAGACTGTCTGTTTTCCCGCTTTAATTAATATTAATCCATGCGTCTGTTTGCTTCTGCGTGCTTCCCAGTAACATCAGACACGGCTTATTATCAGAACCGATACGCTTCATTACTGTAATGGTGTCATTTTTAACCTTGCATCACATCACGCCACACTATACCTCATTTAAGATTGCATGTCTAATTTGTCTGGGAGAGAAAGTAATGGGCTGGGTCAGGATGAGAAAAGGTGCTTGATGAAAAGAAGAACATGCTTTATTGAAGCTGACGTAAATGTGTTCACAACCTGCTTTACTTCAGCAGTCACATTACTGAGGCAAGCAGGGTGTTAAATAAAATAATAGTGTCCAATTTGTTATTATGATTTCACCTCTGTGTGCTCATAAATTTACTAACAAAAATGCTAAATGTATCATTTTATGCATTCCCTGAAAATCAATTGTATGACCACGATATTGCTGTCAACTTACAATACTGTAATATAGGGTTGCACGTTTTACCAGTACTATGGTAGTGGTACGATACTGTGGCTCCAAAATAATGGTGGTGCTGCTGTAGTTTGTAAATGCTAGTATCGTCATTAAAGTTCCATCTACAATAGAAAATGTTGCATGTGGAAAAGTCACAAAAATGCTCAGACGTTTGTGCAACAATAAGCCATTTTGTTTTAATAGTCTGTGGAGCCCTTTAAGGTTGCAAGCTTTCTGACGAATCGATTCATTTCTGCTCTTGTCAATATGATTTAGTAGCTACAACAACCGCGACAATCTCTTAAAAAGAACGACTCGCAAAAAGAAATTTTGAATTACTTTCGATTGTTACTAGGGCTGCAATGGTTCAATCTACTCACAGTTCGGTATGTATCACGATTTTAGGGTCACAGTTTGGGTGCGGTACGGTATGTACTATGTTTATAAAAAAATGGCTACAGAAAAATTCAAAGAACAATATACATATTTATAAGGGGAACAAACACACGGCAATGCAATAGGATTCACTCATATGACTGTAGATTTGCATGTTCTCTCGTTAATTAAATACATGAAGGGAATTTTAAAAATTGTATGCTCAATTAAAATGCTTTAGAAAAATAAAGAGAAAAAGCTTAAATTTCCCCCTTTTTTACCTACTGACACGACAAATAAAATAAATTTATTGTCTGTTTTTTTGTTTTGTCTCTGTAATTCTATTGCAATGTAAAAGATCTGTCACAAACATAAATTCCTTGTATGTGTGAAAATACCTGGCAATAAAGCTCTGTTTACATTATGCTTGCATTACCAAGGCAACAATGCATTTTTATTACCAATTATTTCAGGGAGCTCCGTTATCATTTATAGCAACATAAATTAAACTTAAGCAAAGAGAGAGCATTCGACTCTTCCCTGTCGTCTTAATTCAGCGGGTACAGTCAGTCGAGAAGTAAACTTTTCTTAGTAGACAGCAGGTAAACAGAGTGAAAAAATAGTGAGAGCGATCGGGTGCAGAAGAACACCTGCATGAGCGAGACTGCCGTTCTGAGAACCTCCACACTCACCGACACATGAGGAAACGATGTCAACAACAAATTTACAAACTAATAGGTGATTGGACAGGTCTTCACATGTGCAATGCATGTGAAAGGTATTCAGAAGCCCAAAGGTGGAACTTTTTAGTTTTGTTGCAGTTGTTTTTATCACCAATCCAATGTCAATAATGTATATTCTGAACCATGGATCAAAGGACGCACCGAACTGTGCTATAGCTGTTATTGTTAATAACTATTGCATTTGTATATTTAATAGTGATGCATCGAAAAACTTTCAGCCCATACCTATATTAGCCAATTGCATATAGTATTATACTAGCTATTTTTTTTAACTTAATTTTAATGAACAAGGATCCATTTAATATTCAAATGTCCAATTTTCTATAGTTCTATAGTTAAGGGGAAAAAAAAGTACTATATATATATATATATATATATATATATATATATATATATATATATATATATATATATATATATATAATTTTTTTTTTTTTAAGGTGATTTTTGCCATTTCAATGTTTCTATTAACTACAGTAACATTTATTTGGCATAGAATATACCATAATAATGTTATTAATATGGACTCTGAAGTGCAGTTAGTTTTTGTTGTTCTCCAAGATGTTTTAATCCAAACTAATCATTTTAAATCAATGGTTTTTATTATTTATTTTTAATGAAGCTTAATCAATGGTTTTATGGCTAGGCTAGAGCATGGTGCAAACCAGTGTACATGTTAGATGCAGGTCTAATATTGTGTACATGCAGGCATGCGTACATGCATGCATGGTAGGGCTGCACAATATATAGTTTTAGCATCAATATTGTAATGCGTGCAACCGCAATAATCACATCGCAAGAAATGTAAAGTTGATTCTGAATCATAATTGTCCAAGAGCAACATGACACATGTGATTTGTAACCGTAACAGTTTAACCTTAACAAAGTAAAAGTAAAAGTGTATTATTTGCATGTGTTTTTAAGGCCTGTGACTAAGCATTTCAGGAGAGTTTAAAACATTTGGGCACAAAAAATTATAAAGTTTGAAGGTGAAACAAAGATTCCTTGTATTTAAATACTTAAACAATTTATGCAAGACAAATTGTTAGAATTTGTTTAATTTCTGAGCAAAAATAAGATTTTATTTACCCCATTGGCAAATCATTTCCAAGAAAAACTCTTCATTTCTTCTGAAGGTGAAAACAGTACTTTACTTGATCTAAGAAGTTTTAGATATTTGGACTAGAAACAAGACAAAATAAAGAAAGCAAAAGCATTTTTGCATTGTGATTATTCAATTTCTGTATCTGAATACTGTTAGATAGACCTATTCAAACCATCTTCAAAAACCGTAATAATATCGCATTATTTATTGAAGATAGTATCGCAAAATCCTATATTTTCCAATATTATGCACCCTTAATACATTTATTTATTTATTCCCCAATATTTAATGATTTTTTCTCTGAGAAAAACTCTAAACTATTGGTATTGTTCTTTCTCAAATTATTGCAGATATATAAATTAGCAAGTTTATAAATATTGGCATCTGATACATCTGTGCATCACGCTTTATTTTCTTCATGCAAAATCAAATAATTGTCAGTTTTCGGAGCTTTTATTTGACCTCTAGCTTGCATTTTCACTGATTTAATTGAATCCAATTTATTTTTGGGACTTTGTTTTGAATGTAATATACTGTTAAAGAAATAATAGAATGGAAATATTTATTGTTGTACTGTCTTTTTTTTTTATTATCAAAACCTAACAATCGTATTTTGTTTGTAGATTGTGACCTCTCATTCCCAGCTAATAAACTGGTCTCAGGAAATCATTGCAAAATCACTCATGATCAAATCTCAGGACAGGTGTGGCTGGAAGACATGAGGTGAGAATGTTTTTATATATATATAAAGGGAGATCATTTTGTATAGATTTTGAAGAAGGATTACAGAAAATACAGAATGGAGTATTGAGTAGATTTACCAAAGTAATCTTGTCAATTGACATCGATTACTAGTTAAAACTTAAAATCTGTGAAAAATCTAAATTTGCATTGTTTATTTTTCTAGCTCACGTTTTTATTCTTTAGGTGAACAATTAATCCAGGGTAATTCACTGATATAAAATTGTTTCTTTTGTAATCTTCAATCAAATCAGTTTGACTGATTCAGCCATAATAATCATATTTTTTTACCATTAGTTTGTTATTAGAAAATGATGCCCAACAAGAAAGCCCTGCCCCTACTTAATATCTCATTTCAGTTGAAAGT
The DNA here is from genome assembly GCF_052040795.2 of Danio rerio. Taxonomy (NCBI): domain Eukaryota; kingdom Metazoa; phylum Chordata; class Actinopteri; order Cypriniformes; family Danionidae; genus Danio; species Danio rerio. The sequence goes on from NC_141025.1 coordinate 18,614,828, forward strand.
ACATCAGCATACTAAAATAAAAGTCTAAGCAACTTCTGGTTCACGCAGACTTTAAGTAGCAGCAGTTGCCATTCATTTTTTTTAGTTCTATTAAGTTTTTGCAAATTATGCTGAGTGACTTCTAATTACATTATGAGTGAATTCAATTAATGACATGCTTGGCCCTGCAGCACATATATACTGTATCCAATTCCCTCGTGACATTTAATCTTCATTTTGGTGAATAATTAATTGTAATTTGGTTAATAATCAGTGGATGGAGATACTCTAGTTAATCTCATGTATGAGAATGTATGTTAGCTCAACGCTGCTGCTGCTGTACATTTCCATCCAGCTAATTAAGTGAGCGTGTCTGCTAGACAGTCGAAATGCTCTATGTTTTATACGTCGCTTAGTCAGCGTGTTCTGAATGGCAAGCTTTCTTCGCTACCTTGTTATCCTATGTTTTTGTACAAGTTTCTCTTTGCCATTTTTAACAAGGCTTTAACTGAGCACTTTAGTCTAGCTTTATTTATTTTTCTGAAAGAAAGAGTTAATATTTAGGTGGATAAGGTCTAACTGGGCCTATCAGGCATTTTATTTTTGCCTGGATAAATTGATAAATGGGTAATTTGTCTTCTGAGAGATGCTCTCTTCTAACATATAGGTCTGTGTGAATTTCTTCGATGTTTTCTTAAATTTTAGTTGTGCTCCAAATATATCTGGTACACATTGTACAGCAGAAATGTGGCCTTGTTTTTAAGAAAACACTCCACTTTTTTGGAAATAGGCTCATTTTACAAGTGACTTTAAGTTAAACAGTTGAGTTTTACAATTTTTAAATAAATTTTAGCTGATCTCCAGCAAAAATAGTCTCCAGCTAGCTGACAGCACTGCATAATATCAGTGCTCCTGCTTTAGCCATGGTATGGCAGCAAAGTTCCTTTGAGCGAGAAGCTAATGGTCTATTCCAATTAATAATGTATGTTAAGCTAAGCTAAAAGTGCTTCTGCCAAACCCAGAGATCGTCAGAATGGATTAAAGATGGTAAAGCTTAACTTTTTAACTCTAGGTGACTTATTTCCAAAATTATAGTGTTCATTTAAGTGCACATGCTATAACATGTCACTCAGGCATCAGTCAAATTAAAATTCATCCAAAGTTCATCCTCTAAACTGAAACAAACAAACGAAAAGACCATAGGCTCCCTTAATTTGGTAACATTTCACATTTAGGTTCCATTGGTTCACTGTTCTTAGCTCCACCACGTACCTGGAGGACCACCAGCTCTGCATATTTTCCATGACATGTTAACTAAACACACCTGATTAAGATCATCAGCTCATTAGCAGTTACTGAAAGACCTGTAATGGGTGTGGCAGAGAAAGGAGACATCCAAAACATGCAGTGTTGATGGGCTTCCAGGAACGTGGTAGAGAAACACTGCATTAGTTAATTTTAGGTCATTTGTTTTCTAACAATCGATAAACAATGAACAATACATTTAATAAAATATTTATTATATACTTTATTATATTGTGTATATATAAAGTATTTATTTAATTTAGTTAATGTTAGTTAATAAAAATGCAGTTGTTTATTGCTAATGATTTTAACTCAAGGTGGATTAATGCTAACAAATTGAAATTTATCCATGCATTAGTAAATGTTGAGTTATGATTGGGGGCAAACAGAATCAGTGGATTTAATTATTTTATTTTTTTTGCTATTTCTGTGCAGAATTTTGTAAAAATGCAGAATGATTTTGGCAGTATCATAACTAATGACTATACATGAAATAAAAATAATACCTTTATTTAATGTTTAAAATGCAAATCTAGTTAAATCCACTTAATTGGTAAACAAAGCAAGTCTCTCGTATAATAGATCTACTAAAAGACAGAAAACAAGCTGAATTGCAAATAAATCATATGAACATTTTTATAGTTGTCAATAATATTACTGAAAATATTTTTAAAATAATATAAATTTACACAAGTAAGCAAATAGACTCGATGGGCTAAATATGTGCGGAAATCTGCAGATTTCTGTGCACGCAGATTTCATGTGGGCCGAGCTATGATTAATAAATGCTGTAGAAGTATTGTTTTTTCCTACATGATAGTAATAAACCCTTTAATTAGTAACTTTCTGCTCTGACTGTTTGTTTGCATCAGCACCAACGGAACTGTGATCAACATGTCCAAAGTAGTGAAGAAACAGACGCACTTACTGCAGAACGGTGATGTCATTTACTTTGTGTACAGGAAGAACGAGCCAGAGCAAAGTGAGTGTTCACATTCATTAAGCATTTTCTGTTTTGGTAGCACAGATGCTTCCAAGCAGATGAGCCATGTTGTTCATTTATGTTTCTGTTTTGCAGACATTGCTTATGTTTATCAGTCCATCACGCCACAGGAAAGTGCCTCACATGATGTTGAAGGTAAAAAGATATTAATTATGATGTTTGTATACATGTGTTTTGTACATATGTCAGCTTTGCTGTTTCATGTGCAGGATAAGTGAGATCAGCAGAAATGGTTATATGAGAGGAACGGCACGTTGCTACTTTTAGAATAGAGATTATTAAAAGTGCATGATTGTGTTTTTTAGAAGTTATTTTAACTGGAATTCCCCAAAATCGAGTGTTTATATCAATATACATTTGAGTGTTATTAAATGTCTTTTTGCTATTTTAGTTTTAGTTTTTATGACCAAAATTAGTAAACGCAAGTAAACGCATCATGCCATTTTTAAATGAAGGTTTTCACACAGGGAAATTTTGTATTTTCTTTTCTCTTAATAATAAAAACATTAATTTCAAAATGGCATTGTGTGTTTACTTGTGTCTTTGGTTTGATGATCTGTGACAAACATGCCAAATAAAAATTCACACTACTTTATATATGTATATTCCATTTAATGTAGTTTCCATTTTCACTCTAAATGACCAATTTAAGAAATTCTCAAGCAATTTATATCGATTTTTCTTCTTTTTTTGTTTTGAATAAACCGTTAGGCCTGTCACAATAATCAATATATCAGCTTATCGCACAACACATGGACATGACCTCAATCATTTTTGCTGATGCAATATATATCGCAAATATCAAAATAACAATAATAATAATAATAGAATAAAACTGCAAAATTTTATAAAATAAAAGTAAGAATAAAAAAATAAATAGACAACTATAATGGGTGATGCAATCAGGAATAATGCTGTGCTATCTTACAATGGTAGGCTAACATTAACTAAGCATGAGGGTCTGGACAGAGAAAGAAAAGAGAGGAGGATTACAGAAAAAAAAATAAAAAATACAGTTACACACAAGACAATCACATTAGTCCCCAGGAAGTACCTTTATCAGCCTCTGTTACTTTTTACCTCAATTTTTTTTTTTTGTTAAAAGTTGTTAAAAATGACTATAAATAAATTAAATATACTTAAGAATCAAATATGATGTGTTCTTTGTTAGAATGTACTTGCATTGTTTGTGATGATATTATATTGTCATTCTGGCATTATATAATGAGTGGCATAAATAGGTCTTAAAATTACAATAATATTTTTACTGCAATATGTTTTGGTGCTATTTATCGTACAACAAAAAATAGATATCGTGACCGGCCTATAACCATTGAAGCCCTCTCTTTGCTCTCTACAGATGCAGGGAGAGAAGAGGATTCTGATCTGACAGAAACGGAGAGTGAACCTGCACCAGTAGAGCCTGTTATCGTGAAGCCTTTACCTCAGTCTGGACATGAGGATCCTCAGCCATCTACCTCCAGCTCTTCCTTACACTTCTACAACATGCCATTGTCTACCTGCTCTGGTAATTACCACGCTGCTTTAATAAGTTAAATGACTTCATTGACCCCTTAATCAGAACTTGGATGTAAGAAATACTGGTTAGCTTTTTTTATGCATGCATGTACAGTTGAAGTAAATGTTTTTTGTTTTGTTTTTTTTTTACTATTTTCCAAATGATGTTTAACAGAGAAAGAATTTTTTTTATAGTAATTCCTATAATTGTTTTCTTTTGAAGAAAGTCTTATTTTTTAAATTTTGCCTAGAATAAATTTTTAACCATTTTTTTTTTTTACCATTTTCAGGTCAATTTTATTAACCCCCTTAAGCGACTTTATATATATTTTTTAGATTGTCTAAAGAATAAACCATCTTTATACAACAATTTGCCTAATTAACCTTGCCTAATTAAGCCTTTAAGTTGATCTTTAATCTTAAAAAAATATCTATTAAAATATTATTTACTGTCATCATAGCAAAGATGAAATAAATCTGTATTTAGAAATTAGTTATTAAAATATTATGTTTAGAAATGTGTTAAAATCTTTCTGTTAAACAAATTAGGTGGGATATACAGGGGGGCTAATAATTCAGGAGGGCTAATAATTCTGACTTCAACTGTATATGTATATTTATTGATTTAGTATATTTATTTGATTTTAAAAAGTTTGTTTCATTAATTTATCAGATGTGTCTGCAAGAAAGAATCCAGTCAGTTCTTCAGCTGTTTGTAAAAGAGACTCTACTCCATCAGGAAGTCCTGCTCAAACCCGGCTGAAGTGGACCTGCTGGACTGATGGAGAGCCGGAGGAGGAAATGCAGAGGAAAAGAAGAAAAACTGACAGAGGTGCAGGAATACACAGTTTTAGTAAAAAAATGATAGATGGCACTTCATAAATAATGCATGATTTCAGTCTATTTTCAGCATCTGTGTTCCAACATGTCAGTGAAACGCAGATAATAGTTGTTAACTTGACAACTTTTTCAGAACTACTTTGAAAGTGTTGAGGAATAAATCGGAGATTAAATTTAGAAATGGGAAAGACTGTCATAAAGTACACTACTGAATGAGCTCAGGGGACAATATGACAGTTTTGTCATGATACAAGACATTTACTTCACAATAACACATAAGCACAGTTTGCCATTAAGGGTGTACTCACGCTATCCACAGTTGCCTTGAACCGGGCCAAAGCACGCTTGTCCCCCCAATGCCCCGCACTCACATTACATTCGGGTGTGGGCATGCTTACATCATCGATGCTGCGCTGTTTAGTAGAGAAGTGCTCTCGCTCAGCACAGAGGAGATTTCTCTAGTTATATTGTTTAAGTCGTTTGATTTGCAGTGACACACAGTCAAATATTTCGCCGAACAGATCTGCCACTTTTGACGCTCATAAACAATCATAAAGCCCTCGTGCTGCAGGAATTATGAGGTTTGCTGAAGGTGCAGCTGTCCTGGAGTGAGGGGTTTGTGTCTTTAATAAACTACGACAGTTTGCGTTCATTGAACAGTAAGAATGATGAATAAATCCATTTGAAACAGTCCCTTAAAAGTCACGTCTTGCTTTCAGTTTCGGGCTTAGGCGCGTTTTGCACTCACACACAAGCATATCTAGCCAAAGCCCAAGTGAACCACGCTCAGGCACACCTCTTTCAACCTGGCCAAGGCTGGCCAAGTGAACCGGCCCTGCTATTTAAAAGTTTGGATTGTGATGAGATTTTTAAACTAAGTACATTATGCTCACCAATACCTAATAACTGATTTAATCAAAAACACCAATGTTTTGAAAATTCTAGGAATTTCTATGGATTCACTGAAATGAAATTTTTTTGCTGAAACCAAAAAAAAAAGGAAACAAAAACAACCGGAAACTGAAACACTGAAATAAATCATAACGATTATTAGTGCCATTGCATTTATGGCTATGACTCAAGAATCAAGGCATTGAAGTTTCAAAGAATAAATCAATTACAAATTACTGTATGAAAATATTTATTTAGCACATTGCAACAATGGGTTATCACTTCTGGGGATGGGGACTTCAGGCAGATAACCATCTAGCTTTTGGGTGGTTGAGCTTGTCGTCTGACTGACATTTGAGAAGGATTTGAGAGAGTATGTAAATAGGGCCAGTGAATGAATTAACATTTTTGTCAAATTAAAAAAAAATATCTGTCAGAAATATGGCTACAATCTGATCATCACATATATAGTAGCCTAATGCCGAGTTCAGACTGGATGATTTTCAAAGTAGTCGTGTCACAGATGTTTTCACACTGCATGACTATCTGGGCTAGCGTTTTGTCGCTGCTTTGTTTACACTGCAAGATGGATCGTGACGAGAGCTTTCACATTGCATGACTTTACAATAGGAAGAATCGCCAACAGCTTCGTCCAAACTACATCTCACAGCCAAAAACACGTAGTATATATTTTTTTATCAACTTCATAACAAGAAAGAAGCCTTTAATGGGGTAGAAAATGTACATATTTGCTCACCTGGGTTTGAAGGGAATTAGCCATTTCTCCTCAACTTTCTTTTTTAACTTCCTGATTGAAATGTCAAACAGACACGGGGGCTCCGGTCAAACCTCCACTAGTTTCCTCCATTTCTTGGGTCCAAATAAACTGAAAATGAACACTTTTGACTTCTCCCCCAACCTCCGCTGGCCAGCAGGTACACACACGCACAAGTGAATGCTGCTCTCTCATTGGCTGTAGGCGATCGTCGATGTTATTTTCAGTCAAAACTCATTTCACATGACTTAATTTGAATTGCCGACAGCTCCAAATATTTAGCACACCAAATATCTCACAGGCATCGGCGACTCATCTGTGATTCTCTGAGATCGCATTTTTGATAGTTCATACTGTGTGATTGTCACTCACATGCACGAGCACCGATTTGCCTGAGATTTCAGACATTTGTCTGCGATTTCTCAAAACCTGTCGGCGAGTCAAAATCGGGGCTCAAATCATGCAGTCTGAACTAGGCATAAGTCAGATCAGAATAGCCTCCCTATTATTATTTAAGGCACATATTTGCAGGATTTCACTGAACGTATCAGACAATGAGGTTGCATGCACCTTTTTAGTGCACAGAGATGCGTTTTTTTTTCTGTTTGTGTCATCACAACATACTGTTTTGGTGCTAAAAATCTTTGTTCAAAACCAAAAATGCCATTTTTGGCCAAAATATTTTAGTGGCCGAATATTCTGTGCATCCCTAATCATTTCAGTTTAAAATGACTAAATATGAATGTAAAATGAAATGTAATTTTGTCGTGGCAAAACTAATTTTTCAGCATCATTACTCCACTCTCATGAGGAATTTTTGGTGCTCGATAAGCATTTAAATATATATTATCAGTGTTGAACTGTTGCTTTTTTCTTATGTCAAGATTTTTATAATACAATGTTGAATTTTTTGGGGTTATCAATATGTTTATGTAGTATGTAATATGTTTACCCGTTCCTTTTAATACATTTAATGCGTCCTTGCTGAACAAATGTATTCAGTTTTCTTTTATGGTAGTAGTGTATATCTGGTTTGAGCATGCACTTCAGGAATTTTCTTGAGCAGCGTTTCTGTAACTGTGTCTGTCTGACTGTCTGCAGATGATCCAGGGTTTGGATCTGCTCACAGTGATGCTTCTGCTGACATTCCCCTTAGAGGAGCAAGTGGAAAAGAAAAAACTGAAGGAGCCACAACAGACAAGATGGAGGAATCCCTCACATGCATCATCTGTCAGGACCTGCTATATGACTGCATCAGGTCAGTTCAGCGTGCACCAAGCAAGGCCTGAATTGACACGTTGACTGAACATTAATCTCTGTTTGCTTTATGTAAAAAAATGTTGAAATGGTGTCTGATCTTGAGCTGGTTAATGTGTGTGTTTGTGCACAGTGTTCAGCCTTGCATGCATACGTTTTGTGCGGCCTGTTATTCTGGCTGGATGGAGCGTTCCTCTTTCTGTCCCACCTGTCGATGTCCTGTGGAGAGGATCCGCAAAAACCACATCCTCAACAACCTGGTGGAGGCTTACCTTCTCCAGCACCCGGGTACTGTAACACAACTTCATTCTCACTACCGTTAAGATAAGTAAATCACTTCCAAATATTTACTTTAATATTATTATTTTACTATAATATTTATTTATTTTATGGGTGACACTTTATTTTAAGATATAATTATCATTATTAAAAACACATTAACTATGACAGTTTTTCTCAGTAAACTATTGGACTGCAACAACTAATTGATCAAATTGATAATCATCGATTATTAAGTTTGTTGTCAGTGATGCGTTATTGATTATTTGGGCTGTTCATGTTACGTCACATTATGGCTGGCTTATACTCCACAAGTTCGATTGGGTGCATGCGCCGAAATGATTGATAATAATTGATAATGACTGTTTAGTTGACTTAATATATAACTTTTTGTATTGTTCTGGTTTTTGAATGTGTCCAAATGAATGTGTGTTCGAATGAACTCCAGACGCATTTGAATATTGTCACCCTGTTGAAAGCAAGTTTTGCTGAAAATGCGTAGGTGCGATGCACAATAGAGCTATTTTTGTTTTGTTTTTTAACAACAGCATAGTCGATAAAGGCTTTCTCACCTACTTTTTGAGGGCCTTGGACTTATGATTTTTCTTTTTTTTGTGTGTGTAAAATTTAGATTTCTTTTAAGGTTTAAAATATATAATACAAGGGAAGTTTATTCATAAACTAATTTCGAGAGGATCACATGCTTATGATTTACCACAGCCAGTCTTGCATTAGCTAATCATGATCTCCCACTCATATGATTCCTACGTTACTATAAATAACCACAGTCTTCAGTCCACATTTATATTCGTCTGGAAGAAACCCCCTCTTCCTCCCCATTGTCCTTGTTTTTTCATAGATTTGGTGGCACGGCGGCCCAGTGCTTAGCACTGTTAGCCCCACAGCAAAAACACTGCCCTGGTCCTCGCCAGGCTGGTGGGTGTTTCTGTGCGAAGTTTGTATATTCTCCCCATGTCCACATGGGTTTCCCCAGGTTCTCCGGTTTCCTCCCACCATCCATTTCTCACTTTTGAAAAATGTGCATAATATTTTTGCATAGTATAATTTAATTAATTAAATATTTAATTAATTTTCTAGCTTTTATTAATAAAAAAATTGGTAATAGTTTAGATGAAGGAACTTTATAAGCTCTTAGTTATTGCTTGTATATTGTGAGTAATCTAATTGTTGTACACTTAAATTTAGTAAATCCAATTAATAAATTTTTTTAAAGTAAGCGGTCGCAAACAATTTATATGGGCTGAATTTAAATAAACAAATCAAGTTGAACAAATTTAATTTGTTTGTTTAAATTCAGTTCATATAAATTGTTTGCAACCGCTTACCTTAATGTAGTAAATCCAATAAATCCTTTTTTCAGTACTCTATATAGGTGTGTTTATGTATGAGAATCTAATTTATGCATGAGAATATATAGTTTAAAAATAGTAATAAGCAAAGTACGGAAGTAATATGGATGCTAGTAATCAACTACAGTAGTCAACGTTCGAAGTGAATCAGAAATGTTTTTTTTTTTTTTTTTTTTAATTGTCCTAGCACAAGAATGGGTGTTGTTGAATAGTTTTAGGACAACTTTGATGAAAGGTGATGATCCACTTCAAATCTTGACTACTGTAGGTGAGGGTACATGTGTTCCCTCATCTAAACTGTTGCCAAAGTACTTACTGACCACAGACTTTAGAAGGCATTTTGATCTGTTGTGGCTCTTCTTTTGGTGTGTTTCAGAGAAGTGTCGGACTGAAGATGATTTGCGCAGTATGGATGCCAGAAACAAGATCACACAGGACATGCTGCAGCCGAAGGTCGAGCGATCGTTCTCAGACGAGGAGGCCAGTTCAGACTATCTGTTTGAACTCTCAGACAATGACAGCGACATTTCTGACATGAGGTCAGCAACTTTTAGTCATATACTTTTGTCATATTCTGTCAGTGGCGTATTATTTTACTTTGACTTGAACTTTTTTTTTTTTTTAAAGTGACTTAATTTTTCAGAATGTCACTTTCTTTGTTTGTTTGTTTTTGGCTTTGACAAACTTAAAGTAAAATGTTTTGAAAGCAGTCTCTTCTACTTCCCAAGGCTGCGTTTATTTGGTTAAAAGTACAATATAAACCGGTAAAGCTTTTAATTTAATATATTTTTTTAACATATATTTGTGTATATATTTTATATAAATATATATTTTTAAATATATATTTTTAAATATTAATATATAATATTTAACAATATGCAGATACAGTTTAAAATGTCATTTATTCCTGTGATTCAAATCTGAATATTTGCCATTATTACCGCACTATTTACTCTCACATATGATCCTTCAGAAGTTTTTTTAATATGCTGATTTGCTGCTCTGGAAACCTTTCCCCCACAACTTTTGAATGTTACTGAATGCAGTTGATTGGCTCTTTTAGATTATAAGATTCTCTCTGCATTCTGCTTGATTTTACTGGATTAATCTTTAAAGTTTTGTATTCCATATAGCAGAAATGACATGGATCAAGTTTTCTAAATGAAAAGCTCCAAAATGTACTACAAATGTACCCCAAAATCTCCAGTGTGGGGTTAAATTGTTTTGTTTGGGCTTGACTGTTAATAGTGAATGACATCTGTTTATTGAGCTAAACATCTGCTTATTTTATTCTTGTGTTTTTTTTTTCTCAATACTGTCAAAATTGTAGGATTTATGTTAAATTGGGTTGAACTAAAATCCCATTTTTATAATGTTTAGTTTTATTTAGGGTTACTGGCTATCTATTTTGTATAACATGTCTTTAATTCTTTAATTCTACTTTAATAAAGGTTAAAGTTTTGCAATAAATCAAATCCCAATACCCAAAACTTACCTCAGACAGGTTTTAGGGAAAAAATAATCATAAAAAAACTGTAAATAAAAATAAAAAAGAAATCTAATCAAATACAATTTTACATTCCACAATTTTAGACTTCCAAAGCTTCTTCAATATCTCCATCATAAGTCTCAGTGTGTGACTTATTTTTCTGTAAAACACGTTATTTTGTTTCACATTTTGAATAGCTAATTAAATCTAAAATACTGTAGATCCACCCTCCTGATTTTCTTCGCTTTATCTTGGTATATATCTATTTAAGTATTTAAATGATTCTTGAAACTCATCCTGACCTACATGTTCATTCACAGCCAACCCTACATGATGTGTCGTCAGTGTCCGGGTTATCGAAAGGAACTCAGCTCGGCCCTGTGGATCTGCGAGTCGGCACAATCAGAGAGTCTGGCTAAAACTGCTGGAGACGGTCCCTCTACATCCTCTGATTCCACCACAGGTAAATCATGCTCACAGCATGCACTCACAAACCAACACACAGTGGATTCCATAATGGACTTTTTTCACATTTCCCGGTTTATCAATAGCAGAAGTCTTTAAAGTTGGGTAAACTTAGAGCGCAGTAAACACTTAATTAAGACTTAATTTAATTAAGTCTTAATTAACTTAATTAAGACTTAATTAATAAAAGACTTAATTATTCAAATCATTAAACTATAACAATTTAAAAAAAAAAGGATGTATAATGTTTTCTTTAAATATTTTGCCAGTATTACCAATGAAGAAAAATATTAATTCATTGTTAATATTGCATATATTAAATAATAATATTACTTATTTCCCCCCCCTGAATATATCCATTTGATAAAATCTGAAAGAAATAATAACTTTGGACACCAGATGTCAGAGTGACGCAGACACAAGCACATTTTTCCACATGTCTTTGCCTCCTCTGTGTTCCTCCAGCAGCTCCTCAGGAGTTCAGATGTCCTCCTCAGGCCAGTCACCTGATCTGCACCTGCTGTCTGCAGCCCATGCCGGACCGCCGCTTCGAGCACCTTCCCCCTCAGGTGTCCCCGCAGCACTGTGAGTGACCCTGACGCTCGTCCATCACTGATCTCAGGCCTCCTGCAGCTGTATCACCATTTCTTGTTTCTTTGAGCAGGTTTGGTGTGCCAGAAACCGTTCTGTCACGTGTACTGGGGCTGCCCGCGCATCGGCTGTCATGGCTGTTTAGCACGTTTCAGCGGTACGTTTCTGACTGTTTAAATGCAGTGACCTTCACTAACATTGGCACCCTTGAAAAATATGAGCACAGAAAGCTTTTTGCAAAAGAATAAAAACAAAACCCGAGTTTTTCTGGATGAGAATATAGGCATATTTATTGATAGTTTTCAGACGCTAAACGTACTGTACTGTGTCGTCAAACAAACATGGGTGCGGACCAAAAGTGCTTGTGTGAAAGCCCCCCAAGACGTCGATCTGCTCCAAATTCACACACACATTCTGAATTTTATTTATAACTGCAAACTTGACATCACAGGCAGATCATCTTTAAAATCAAAATGCAAAAACATGTGCTTTATAGGAATTTGAAAGTAAAAGTGAAAGTGAGCTCTCATTCAAAGCAGGCACCTTCGATGTTCATCGTGCTCGAGAATGAGCATTATAACTGTAGCATGTAACTGCTTCATTCAGGAGGGTTTGAAAAAAGCAGCATACTAATTAATTTCTTCTTTTTTTTATTCAAAAATAATAATAATTTGCTAATTGTTGTGCAATAAGGTTTAGCGTTTACTAACCAATGAGAAGACACACCTGAGATGTGCTTCTACAGAATTCCTTCAGAGATAACACAGCCAAATGGTAGAATCATTGGCCCAAACAGTACATGGTAGTACCTGCTGTATAACTGTCAGTGCATTTGTTGCTTTTTATACAGTTTCTATTCTAATTTGCAGATGAAATGCAATTAAAATATAAATTACAATGTATGTCATTTTAAATGAAGTCAAAGTATGAATAGCAAATGTGAACAAATAGATTTTCCCTACCAGCAAAAATCAATCCAAGTAAAAGAAACCGACATCCAATCTAAAAGCTGGCAGTTATACTCTATTTCACCTTCACTAATGATTTAATCGCTGAAGAATATCCAAAAGATAATGTTAGAAATAAGAATTGGAGCTCTGACAGGGACATGACGGTTTTAAAAGCAGTTGTGATTATTGGAGATTTTCTGGCCACTTAAGCCGTTTTTCTAACAGTGTAATGGGAAACATAGACACACATCCTCTTCCACTGATTTAGAACATCTCTAGATTAGTGAAATTTTCACATTTTGTGAAGCTCAACAAAGCTTTGCTGCAAATCACAGCTGTGTTTTTTGGTCTTACTCATTCTGATGATTCTATGGCCTGTGTGTTGTGGCATGTTTATATAGCCCTATGAAACAGGAGCACATGCATGGTTGAACAATTTCCTGTTCCTAGTATATTATATTAGTATATTATATATAAAAAGTATATTATTATTGATTTTGATTGTGCAGCTTTTGTAAATCTGCTTTGGAATGAAAATTATAGTGAAAAGCACTATACAAAAAAATATGTATATTAATATGTATATGTACTATACAAAAATATGTATATATTAATGGTCCCACTTTATAATAAGTTTCTTTAGTTAATGTTTGTTAATGTATTTACTAACATGAACAATGCCAGGGTATCCGCAGGGTCTTAAAGAGTCTGAATGTCTTAAATTTCAAAAACAAAATTTTAGGCAATATTGAAATATTGTGTTGTAGGTCTTAAATAATTTTAAATGGCTTTTAATTTTCCTGTGTCCATGTAAAGCTACCCAATCTGGCTAACACCCATCCAACCGCCAACATTCCATCTAAATAAAAGTTTTAACAAAAGTTAATTTATTAACTCTATTTGCCAATATGATTTAATTATCTTTCTTACGAACTAATTTGTTTTAAAAAAAACTAAATAAATTATGTTTAACTGGGCCATTAGAAAAAATCCTTAGCGTTTAGCCTTGTCTAAGTCTGAAATTTCATTCATAGTGGTCTTAAAATGGTCTTAAAGTCTTAAATTTGACTTGATGAAACCCATAAAAACCCTTTATACTAATTATAATAAACAATACTTGTACAGCATTTGTTAATGATAGTTCAACATTTACTAATGCATCATCATTGACATCCACATTATGTTTGTTTACATTAGTTTATGCACCGTGAGTTAACATGAGCTATCCATGAACAACTGTATTTTCATTAACTAATGTTAACTAACATGAACAAATACTGCAATAAATGCATTGTTTGTTCATGTTAGTAAATGCAAAAGCTAACATTAACTAATACAACCTTATTGTAAAGTCTTACCATATTTATTTTTTACATTAAACATTAAAACGAAACAAAAATTCACATTTATTTTCCCCCTCCCATTTACCAACGGTGCCAAAATTTGGCATATGGCACTGATTTGTATGTGTATAATGTGGTATATGTTTAATATTTAACTATAATGGGCCATGTTCACACCTGAAATTAAAACATGTTTTTGTCAATCCAATCACAAGTGGATAATTCTAAAAACAAGCTTAAGCAGGCTCTGATTTGTTTTGAGCTTGTCCGCTTTCAAGCACTTCAAGAGGCAGTTGAAAACGCATTTGATCTGATTGCTTTCGTAGTGTTTTCTTGGTATGAAAGAACTCTCCACATTTTGACCTCTTTAGTACATGTTTGATTCATTTGTGATATTTATGTATATTTATATTTTATTTGTTTATTTGTTGCATGATTGGTTAAAATGAATAATATTATGCAGTATTATTCTGTGTTACGGATTAAGCGGTTCAGTGATATGAATTGGCTCCACCTACATGTCACTTCAGTTCACCTGCTTACGTAAGGGCACACAGGTGATGGGTGATCAGCTGGCAGGAGTGGCGGGGAAACAGTTTTTTGTCCATGTTTTGTTTGTAGCATTTGTAAGACAAATAAAATAAATCTTGAGATATAAATGCTTGGACACGTCGTAAACATCACTGCTCCTGTCAAAACGGCTTAATAACCAGATGATGCCGGAGACCGTAATAGTACATGTGGAGAGAAAGTGACTGAAGCAAGGTGTTAATATTTCACCACATTGCTTGCAAACAAATCAATTCCTGTCAAAATCATAATTAAGCCCTGATCCTTTTCATTTAGTTCTTTATTCAGTTACTTGTAAGCCCTGCGACATGGGTTCAAGAAATGGTCATTCATTCAATAAAGAAAGTGATGTAGAGCAAAAAAAAGGGTCTCCATCAAATCAGTTGATCAGATAAAAAAAAAACATGTTAATATCAGCTGGAATGGGACAGCATTTCTATATTGTTATGTTTCTAATTTCCAGTGGTATTATGCAGTATTATAATATGGATATATATTTTCCTCTTTACAGAACTTAACCTCAACGATAAATGTCTGGATGGAGTTTTTAATGGCAATCAATACGAGTCGGAGGTCCTTCAGGTTTGTACAGTGTCCTCAAACTTGGGATCAACATTATTTAAACAGGACAAGAATTAACTAAGACGTGAAATAATAATGAACTGTGTTAATCTCAAGCTACAGTTAAAAATAATGCATTGTGTAAAATCACTTTTATTAATGCAACAGAATATGTGGAATTTATTACTATATAACTGTGTAAAAAATTGGTTATGAATAAAATAACTATACAGTTTTTATGAGTGTATTTTGGATGTCTGATTGTAATTTTCTTATTTAAAGTCATAGTTCACCCCAAAATGACACTTGTTTCAAACTTTTATGCGTTGCTTTTTTCCGTTGAACACAAAAAAGATGTTTAGAAGAAAGCACAAAACCTGTAACCATTGACTTCCATAGTGTTTATTTTTCCTACTATGGAAGTCAGTGGTTACAAGTTTCATGCTTTCTTAATAATTTCTTATGTTGCGTTTATCAGAAAAATGAAATGCATAAATGTTTAAAAGGATTAAAGGGTGAGTAAACGATGACAGATTTTTCATCTTTTGGGCTAACTATCCCTTTAAATAGAATTTATTTTAAATAAGCTCCCTTTTTTGTTGTCCCACCAAGCCTTTACAAGGACTTTTCAACATTTTTACCTTTTTTTTTCTTCTATCAGAACTGTCAGTAATTTCCAGAGGGAGGACATTCTCCTCAACACAAGTTTTAAATTCCAGTGTTTGTTATGATTTGATTCCTAAAGCTCTCTGTGTTGATCTGTCTCCTCGTGTTTGTGTGTGTCAGAATTATCTGAGCTGTCGAGGGATGAGCTGGAGGCATTTGCTGCAGGACTCGCTGCAGGCTCTACAGCAGGGGCTCTACCATCTCTCTGGTAAATAAACATCCTTTCAGATATTCAGGATCAGACACAGGCTCAGGGAAGGCCCAGTGATATAAGGATTAAAATCATCTCATAATATATATTTAAGGTGCACTTTAAGCTGAATGTGAGCATCTTGAAAAATATCTAGTCAAATATTATTTACTGTCATCATGGCAAAGATAAAATAAATCAGTTATTAGAGATGAGTTATTAAAATTATTATGTTTAGAAATGTGTTAATCTTCTCTTCATTGCACAGAAATTGTGGAAAAATGTACAGGAAGGCTAATAATTCTGACTTTAACTCTGTATGTATATATTATATCAGATTACAGATTGGTTTGTCATTTCACTCATTCCTATGTTCAAGAAAATTGAGCGTCTAATACGGTTTGACTGAAAGAGACTGCATCTCCGGGAAAAGTAATCCACAGTTGTTTGTGTTTGCATGTATTTCAGATTATAGAATCACTGCCAACTCTTTTCTGTGCTACTGCTGTGGACTTCGCACTTTTCGAGAGCTCGCATACAAATACAGAGAGCGTATTCCTCCATCAGAGCTTCCAGGTGAGACCCGGGGGCCTAAAATCAACAACTTTTTATTTGTATTATTATAATGTCATTTAAAAGTATTATTGGACACTTTTGAACAAGGGTCCGTTAATTAATATATCCTCTAACATTAAGTATGAATAATCTTGTGAAGCATTTATTAATCATAGTTTAACATTTACTAATGCATTATTAAAATCCAAATGTTGTGCATGTTAACAGTAGTTAATGCAAAGTAAGCTAACAATATTTAACTTGATTTATGTTAACAAAGAGGAATAAATAACAGAATTTATTACTAATTGTTGTTCAAGTTAATAACTACATTAACTAAAAGACAGTTTACAACTTTACAGTTCAATATCATATTTTATTATAATGATACAACTAGTATTACCAGTAATTATATTAATAGTTTTTATGTTATAATATCTTCTTGATTCAATCTTAAAGTGTTTATAATTGATATCCCTCTGCTGTAGACATTAAGCTACATCTAAGGAACTACTAACATAATGGGAAATGAGGGAAAATTGTTGTGTTTTTATCCCCCCACAGATGCTGTGACCAACAGACCGAACTGTTACTGGGGACGCAACTGTCGAACTCAAGTGAAAGCACATCATGCACTGTAAGTGTACAAGAAGTATGCAATTTCAATAATAAAAGCTGTAACAACAGCAACAGCAAAGAGCAATTTTAATGCTAAACACTCACTTATGTTAGTTTCCTATATTATTGCAAACCAATGTGCAGTATTACTGTGAATTTAATACAATATCTATTATGAATTTACATTTAGATTTTCATCAGTGAGTATGTTTACATGCACACCAATAATCTGATTATAATGCGATGAAAACAATACTCTGATTAGGAGTCCTCCATGTAAAAAGTGATTTAAATTTTTTTTAATAAAATTATTATGTTTTTATTAATTTAATCTGGTTAAGGTCATTATTGAACTAAGCAGAAATGGAATTAGACATGTGGAGTGTGCCGATTTTAGTTGGATTATTGAAGTGAATTATCATCGTGTAGGACTTTTCATCTTTTTTTGCGACAGGATAGTCTTTACACACACAGCTGTTTGACACTATTCTCTGCACCTACCGTGTCAGTAAAGAATCATACACCACAAAATGTGGAGTTCTTTCTCCCATATAGTGTGCGATATCAAATTCCATTAAAACTACACTCTTCCAGCATTTCATAGCCTCTTCCAATATCTCATTTGTCAAAGGGGGCATGCATGAAATGTTCCCAAATAAAAGTGAAAGTACCAAACTGCAGTTAAAGTCGACAAATCAAGAATGAAACGGCTGAAATTACAAGAAACTCCCAAGGAAATGTGGATCGCGTGGTGACGTAAAGCTGTTAATCAAATTATGTGTTTTAACATGGAAAACATGAAAAGAAGATTAAAAAAGCAAATCATGTTAATGCCTTGATCATATTATTGTCTTATTCAGATTAAAGCGCACAAAATGATTACTGATGTCCGTGTAAATGTAGCCAGTGACTCTGATAATGCATTAGGAAAGTAGATGAGTAAAATAAATCACAAGTTTGGGATAACTTTTTACTTTTTTCTTTTTTTATTCCAATCTGGGCTTATCATGAAAGTGCAATAATACAATTTTTTAAACGACATCAAATATGATCAGAAATCACAGTTATAGTTTAGTGAAAAATGACTATTATTACTATTACAAATGAACACTAATGAAACCACAGTTTATCAATGAATAAATAAAACAATAATAAAAACCCTTTTTTTTGTCTGTCTGTCTGATGCTTTTTTAATATTTAAAGATATAATAAAACCTTGCATTAATGTAGAGTATGTTTTTGTATAAAATGGTAAAGGATTTGACCATGATCAATTACAAACGAGGTGTAAATCAGCGTATCTGTTGAGCAGTTTGCAAATATCTGCTTGTATTTATTCATTCATTCATTTTCCTTCGGCTTAGTCCCTTTATTCTAAAGGGGTCGCCACAGCGGAAGGAACTGCCAACTTTTCCGGCATATGTTTTACACAGCAGATGCCCTTCCAGCTGCAACCCAACTGGCAAACACCCATACACACTCATTCACACACATGCGCTACAGACAATTTAGTTTACTCAATTTACCTATAGTGCATGTCTTTAAACTGTGGGGGAAACCAGAGCACCTGGAGGAAACCCACGCCAACACAGGGAGAACATGCAAACTCAACACAGAAATACCAACTGGCCCCTGCTTTATCTATCTATCTATCTATCTATCTATCTATCTATCTATCTATCTATCTATCTATCTATCTATCTATCTATCTATCTATCTATCTATCTATCTATCTATCTATCTATCTATCTATCTATCTATCTGTATGTGGAGGATATATATATATATATATATATATATATATATATGTATGTGTGTGTATATGTGTGTGTGTTTATGTGTGTATATGTATATTCTCTCGTCCATCTTCTGAATTGCTGCAATACTTAAATGCGCCAGTAGAGGCCAGCAAATGAACAATGCCAATGTCTGTCTTCAGTATAAGAAAAAAATACCTTTTTTTAGGACATTAAGTCTTCTAAAAATTTGCAAAAAAACAAAAAACTGATCATAATCATTAATAACATTCACTCTTAATCCGACATTTTGTTTGTTTACTTTTTGTCTTCCAGGAAGTTCAACCACATATGTGAGCAGACCCGTTTTAAGAACTGAGGCTGACGGAGTGGCTCATTGTTTAAACAGCACAGGTTTGGGATGGTTGTTCATCTCAGTAGCTTCATTATCCGGTTGCTTATAAGTAACTACGACTGGTGGTAAACCTCCCATTACACATGCAAAGTCAATCAGATGATCATAAAGCAATCATCCATCAGCTTACGGAAACATTTGATCTGCATCTACACTTATATGGACATATTTTCCCTTCATTTCACTGCTTTGTCCATTTGCTTTGCATCTCTGCTTGTAATTGTAAAACAAAATAATGCTGGCAATCACTTTTAAAAATATATATGTATACAAAATACACAATAACTAACCTTTAGTGCCTAAAAGGATGCATTTTCTGTGCAAATGTCACTTAGTTCTTCCTTTTCAATGTAACGGTATCGTTATTCCATGCTACTGAGAACATCAAAAATTGATGTATGATATATAAAAGAAAAAAGGGATCTTGTTGTAGAGGTGATTTACGATCAAGTGCACTAAACTCTCACACTAGCAACGGTAGCTGAAACATGTGCTTTTTAGGCCAGTAATGTATGAATGTGTTCTGATTTGCAGGGCAGACGTACAGTGTGAGAGATGCTTTTGTAAGAGGAGACTGAGGGTTTTATCGCACTGCAGGGGATAATCAAGTCAAATCTGATGTTTAATAAAGATTTCGATGCTTTCGCATGTATGGTTCTGATTAATGGCGTTTTTGCTGTTGGCTTGAGGGCTGAGTTTTTGCTAAACAGTGTATGATACTTTTCGCTGTCTTTTCTTGCATAGTTAAGACGGTTTAGTTTAGTTTGGTGGGATTATAGATAGATGATACAGAAGGTTGTTGACTACACTAAAGCTGTTTTTCTGGACTAGTAAGTATAGTTTTTTTGGTCCATTTGTTGAATTTAAGTTACATTGCATCTGCAGGTCAACCAATTCTCATTAGAATATAGACTGTTAGGTTGGGGTTAGGGTTAGTGTAAGTTGACATGTACTTGCAAAGTTTATTATAGTCAGTTAAATGTCTGTTGAAGGAGCAGTATCAACAGATATTAAGCAGACAGTCTACAATATTCAAATGGACCATCAAAATAGTGTTACCATTTTTTTTTTTTTCTTGTCAGCCTCAAGAAGTTGGATTTCATTTGGATTTTTAACACTTGGCTTGATTGTTGTTAAACTCCGTAAACCACATTGGTTTTAGCCATAGACTTATAGAATAGTAGACTTATCATAGACTTTGCAAATGTTTTTCAAATATATATATATATTTCTTTTTTGTTTAATTAAAAGTTTCTGTATTGAAGAAGTCTTTGTGAACCAGACATTGCTTTGGACTTTTAGTTCAGTATGTTAATGTATTTTCCACTAAAATGGAATATTAAGTAGGGGGCGGGGTTTATTTTTGCGCTCCTTGTCTTTTACTAGCAGCAAACTAATGGTTAGAGGGGTGTGGCTAAGCATATTTCACCCAAGCCATCACTTGATATCATCAGATATTTTCAATTAAATTAAATATTGCCAAAAGCAAATGTTTTTCAGTCGATTAAGTTAAGACTAACATTAGCTATGTTTCCATCCAACCAGTCAAAGAGAACAAAATCGTCTTTTCTTCATTTAATAAATGATTTGCGCTTCAGAAGGTGTTTAAGGCGTTTTAGAATGGCCAAAACAACATTTGAGATGTTTTACAGTGTGCTCAGCCTGCTGGTTTGTCCATTCATACACATTTTCATCTCTAAATGATCTCTTATAACAAAATCTCTTTTTGTGCATACTTCAATTCGTTCGGTAAAAGTGTTTCCATCGTAGTTTATGCGCATCTTTTCTTATTGAATAAAAAGTTTATCCTCAGTTATGCGCATGTGTTTTTTATGTGCGTTTTCAAAATTGATGCGCATCTTGGTGTTTCCATCAACCGGTTTTTATGCGCATATCCAAAATGTGCATAAAAATAGGTGGATGGAAATATAGCTAATGTGAGCTAGTTAATGCTAATGTCAGCGTCAACGCTTCCCATTCACTTTGAATGGGTGACGTCAGGCGTTGCGGAACGGCATTGTGGATCTGCCAGGGCGCTTCAGAGGTGTTGCACGCTGCAGAAGTTGGTACTAGCTCAACTTCTTAAGCGCCGACGGAAGCGTCAGCCGATCAGATCGCTGTATGCAAATACTCCTGCTAGACAGTGGCCTATTGCTGACTGAATTTCATTGGCTGACGCTGCTATGATGATCACATTAGCCCCAACTTCAGTCAAGCATTGACGCTGAAGCCCCATGTGAATGGGCCGTTAAAATTCATACATTCATTCAATAAAATACTAAATTATTTATGCCTTGTATTGCACATTAAAAGTCTAACCACAGTTACATTAAAAGTCTAAACATAGTGATTCTATCTGTTCATTCTTAGGTCTTCAAAATGTATAATGCAATAAATCATAAATAAATTGACATGTACACCATGTCTCTAAAAAAATCCAAGCAAAATTATTCTGACAGAATTTCGTCACAATACCTCCAACATTAATCTATCTTGTAATCAGATGGCAAATAGATGAAATTATATGAGATGTATACATTTTCCACCTCACCTGATTTATACCACCTTGTAAAACAACAATAACCCAAATATCAACAGAACGCTTTAAATTTATTACTTGTAAACTAAATTAGCACGCACCGAAAAAAGCAATGTTTACATATCAGAGTCATTGTCTGACAGATTGCAGAGGAGTCTGACAATTAGTGCAATGGGTATGTAGTGTTTTTTATTGGTTTTATTGTTTTGTTTTTTGGTCTTGGTTCCATAACATGCTATGACAGTGGTGATATTTTCAACAGCATGTGCAGTGCGTGGATGGCTACTCCCCGCCACTCGACATAAGCTGCCTTTCCACTGCACAACACATTTGACATGACTGCCCTCTTGTGGCAGTCGCACAGAATTTTCAGTTTTGTCGTCCACCATAGGAGAGAATGAAGGAGTGCAAAAGCAAGCGCCTTTATTCTCTGTGCGTTCACCATGGTTTAATGAACGAATACTAGAAACTCATAGACTGCTAAAAATTGTGGAGAGAATGTATATTTGTTTATTACTCATTTATGAATAGAAATGTTTTTTTTTAATATAGACCTTTTCTGATTCCAAAAATACTGAAAAAAAAATTCTATTTCTCATTTTGTGCGCACGGACCTGCTTGTACAACACTGGAATACATCACATCCGGTCAACCGGTCGCATACGGTGTAGCTGCAGGAGTTTTAAGCTCTGATATTTTAAGCTCAAATTGAATCTGAATTTTTCGCATACGGAGATGATCGAAACTATTACCAGATTTTCTTTCTTTTTTTTGCTCATGAAAAAATGTTGGCTAAAAAATGGGGTTAGAGTAACCAACTACGCTCAATTAGTTACATGAATTTCTTTTTCAAAATGGAATATTAGTGTGTTTTTTGTTTTTTTACTGGCCTTGTACTCTTACTCAAGTAATTGTTTCATATAACTATTTTGACTTTTTCATGCAGTGCTTGTGTGCTCAAGCCGATGAAGTGGATTAGATGCTATTTTGGTCAAAAACACTTTAGAAGTTTTCATGAAGCAACACACACAAGCACTTTTCATATGGGTGCTGTAGTTGATTTATAAGAAGCTGCACACGAACATCTGCAAGACGTATTTTAAAGAGAGTTTGAATCAAAGATCTTAGCTAAATGCCCAAAGACCTGTCAGAATATTATACAGATTACACAACTTTATTGTGGATTGGCAAATGCTCTAAAAACAACAAAATCAAGAAAGAAAACCTCTTCCAGATGTAAATGCACACATCAAATAGACGTTTCAGTAGTGTGTACTTGTGCTATCATAGAATAAATGCCCCGGTATACTTCAAATGAAGATCTTTCTTGAGGATTCTGGATTTTTTTTTTTTTTTTTAACTAACCTGTTTCCTGCCTAGACTTAATGGATATGTTGTTACTCTTATTTGCAAATCTCTGCTTATATACCTTTTGTTAATGTATATGTAACTTTTCATTTAAAAAAAAAAAAAGACTTGACTCTCTCTCTCTTTCCCTCGTTATGGATACGTTATTACTCTCAATCAAGTAATTCTTAATAAAAAAAATATATATTTTTATAACTTTTCTGTAAAGTAAGTACATTCATCACATGGTTTCTGCACTCTTTGTTTGCAGGGAGCATTTAGCCTCAGATTGGTCATCGAATAATGTCAGGAAAGCAGTGTAACGGCCGTTTGATTTGTTGTTTTTTGCATGTTTTGGGTGTTGTTGCAAACACTCAGCATTCTTCACAGGCTCAGATTAACTTCCTACAACTCTCAGGTCAATCCTGCTCAGTTCCTCAAGCTCACACACACATACGCGCACACTTCTGCTGGAGCATATTTGTAGCAGGACAACTGCATCATCCTATATTATTATTTTGTGTTTTGCAGTGAAGGTTAGCTCATTGCTAGCAACACAATATTCTATTATGCAATTGGTAGATGCTTTCATAGATGCTTTGAATATGATTTTCTTTATTTATGTTTTTTATTTTTATAGATTACCGGTCAAAAATTAGATGAATTTTTCTGAAAAGACTCTTCTATTCACCAAACCTGCATTTATTTGTTCATAGGCAGGTTAAGGTAATTAGGCAAGTCATTGTATAATGATGGTTTGTTCTGTAGACTATCTAAAAAGATCTAAAAAAAAAATTAAAAACTGCTTTAATTCTTGCCAAAATAAAACAAATAAGACTTTCTCCAGAAGAAAAGCTATCATCAGACATACTGTGAAGATTTGGCGAATATTTGAAAAAGAAAAAAATCAAAGGGGGTTTAATAACTCTAATTATTATTGTAAGTCAAAGACCAAAATAACAAACAAAATAGAGCTTGAAGATAACCTGTTCCAAATCTGAAAAAAAAACTAAATGCATTACCATAACTCCCTTTACTGGCATAAACAGCAGAAAAGTAGCAGTTCAAATCAAAATGGCACCCACTTTCCAACCTAACCCTCAAAAGAAACAATATGAATATAGATCCTCAAATCAACCAAACTCGTTTCTTAAAAATTATTTTGTCAGCATTTTTTCTTTATTAATGGAATTAATAATTAAATATTATACATGTCTTTATTGTCACTTTTGATCATTTTAAAGCACTCTTAAATAAAAGTATTAATTTCAATCAAATGTTGTGTAGAATATTAAGATATTTTATTTGAGGAAACATTCAGAAAAATAATACTTTTAAAAAAATGATAATGATGATGATGTTTTTTTTGAAGAGCAAATCAGAATATTAGGATGATATCTGAATAATACCATGACTGGAGTAATGGTGCTAAAACTCAATTTTGAAATTACAGGACTAAATAACATTTTAAAATATATTTAAATAGAAAGCAATAGTATTAAAGTAAAAATAGTCAGGAGTGTAGACTTATTTTAACAACACTTCTAAATCTTCTGACCGATTATGTATTGATATTATTTTATTAACTGGTATGCAAAATGCTCCTTTTTTATCAAATTAGTCTTAAATCACAGTATGTGGGACGAAAGGGGGTTTACTAATTTATACAAATATTTGTGGAAAAAATTGAAAAACTGCAATAACCCTTTAACTGAAAGAAGAAAAAAAACTTTACATAGTAAAAAACAATTTTAAATTTTTTTAAGTTGGATTTCTTAAGTCCTAATGTCGCTATTTAACACACTCGATGTTTTTTTTTTTTTACACATCTCATAATTTCTAAAATAACAACCTCTACCAAACAGTTGATACGTCGGTTTATGGTAAAAGTACCATCATTAATACATATACTGTTAAAATCAGAAGATATATAGCATAACATTTATTTTAAAACACTAAATCATCTTTATTTTTGAAGTATGCCATACAATATTTCAGGTTCTCATTTATCATGATTTCTTGTTTCTTTGTTTTTTTACAATAAAACCATATTCAAGTGTAGTAGTGCAACAGGATTATGTTTGTTGGATTTTTTTTTTCTTGTAAACCAACAATGCTGTGTGTGTAAATCATTCTTTATAACAGTCATTCTTTAAAAGTCATTGTTTAAAACAGTCAAAATATGATCAACCATTTGGTAGAGCTGGCAGTTAAAGGGATAAACAAGGTTACGTTCCATCATACCTTAGTGTAGCAGGTTATGCAAAACTAAACAACATATTCATTATGACCTGTACTCGACAAAATATCTAAAGTGATCATTCTAAATATAAATGATTGAACCATTTTGCTGACAAATGGATTAAACTTGTTTTGAAGGATAGTGGCAAAACGTAAAGATTTAAATAATCAGTATTTTGAAACTGCAGTATTTTAATGTCAACAAATGAATTACTTTGACCTGTGCCTGACATCTTGTCTTAACAACATGTGACGCATCTCCACCACACCCGATAAAAGCTATCCTTCCATGTTAAAAATCATTTTTGTCCTAGCCATCTGCAGCGTGCGAAATATCTGTCTGGACAGAACAACAGCAAATAGGCCTACAACTATGACAAAGATCACCTCATGTAAAGATTATGCGCTTTATTCAGTGTTAAGTGCTCTCTATGTGAGTTTTAGGCGGTTATGAATAAATAAAAAAAACATGCTTGATTGATGTAAAAATTCAAAATAATGACTAAAGAATATTAATTTGTGGATTACTTCCGGGTGCAGTGATCCCGCCGTTGGAGATGGTGTATTCTGGGAAATTTTCTTACCCCTTGGTTTCGAGTGTGGTCCCGAAAAATCTCCGTTCAAATGGGTATCTAGCCCCTTTCCCTTAGCCCTACGCCTTTAAGCTAAAGAGAATCGCTACCCCTTCAAGGGACCGCCCAAACAAGGAGTAGGGATAAAGGAAAGGGCTAAGGGGTGGAATTAGGATTGGGCCTTAATATCATTTCATGTGACATTTCCTGTCAGACCCTACTATTAAATACAGCAAAAGATTTACCTCTAGTTGAAGTTTACCTCAGATCTTGAAAATAACTAGCAGAGGGTTTGAAAATGAAAGTCATAACTGTGATACAGCGCAAACTCACAACATCAGCCACGCAGCAGCCTATTAATAATGTTAAAGAGGATTCATATGTAGTTATTAGATTAAAAGCCTTTACCTTTTGGTTGGAAGTGGTGTCTGGCAGACAGCCAAATTGCTTGTTGCTAGAATCTTGTCGCGGTGTGTTGTTGGACATGGGGTGACGAGATGTTTTTTTTTTGATTGTTTTTGGTTACAAAATAAACACACTGTATGGTATTTTACTGCCTTCTGTAAATTGTGCTTATGTTTAGTTTTTTGCTCAAAAAAGCAAAGAAATGTAAAGTTATGCCACAGTAGATTTGATGCTTAGAAACTATTATTCCACATATTTTATTAAATATTTTTATCAGATTTATTAATTATTATAATTTACTTATATGCACGTTTGTTTTTAATGCCTTTTGCTATAAAATATCCAACAAGAGTCTCCTTTTAAGCTCTAGAATACATCTGCAAGGTGATTTTAGGTTAGCTGAATGGCGTTATTATGATATAAGCTCTATAAAGCGAGTCTCATACTAGCAACTCAAATCTGCAGGAAGGGTTGAGGGATTTATTTGGGAATGGACTCGAGTGAGAAGCTTTGGAGGCTGCTTTGCATTTGCTGAAAGGGAATTTACAGCAAATATTTACTTGCTTGAGATTTTTTTTTAAGGGGGTGTTTAATTCTACCTCATCAAGTTTAATCTGCAGCTACAAATGGGGAAGAAAGACATTTAGTGTTCATCAGGCTAAGAGTAAAGCACTGTTAATGTTGTACTGGTGGGGAAAAAAAAGCTTGCTGTGCTTCATGTTTGGAATAAATCATTGTCTAATTTACTGCACTAATAAAAGACTACATTATATTTGACTCGGTCATTTGTGCGCTTGTACAAACTCTCACACACACACACCTTTACTATACAATGGTTTATTTATACATGAAATGTTAGTTACTGCATTTGAAATGTCTGTACAGTGATCAGTTCCCTTTTAAAATCCATCAAAATCAGTACAGTCGACAGTATAACGAAAACAGTTGCAGCATGTATGGAATTGAACGCGTTATAAAAATATGATGGTATACACCATTTCAGGTATCGCATCAGTGCATATTTAGCAGCATAAATGATCGCCACAGACGGCACAGAGGAAGTGATAACAGTAACTTTATTGAAATTATTTGTAGAACAGAGTCTAAATGAACTGAAGTACCATGAGAAATAAAAGTATTTACAATTTTTTTTTACTTTTTTTTTTTCTGATAAAACCTTGTGTATTGGACCCATGGTGAAAAACAAAACAAAACACGTGTGGAAGTCAAGAGATGCCAAGCAGCTTTCATCCGGATCCACTAATTGGTCTTCTACGTGTTGTGAACGGATTAGGAACAAGCGCTGTTTTTCATAGAGCCGACATATGGAATTTCATAATGAACGCAACAATGCAGGGAGTCTACAACTCTAAACTCTCAGTAGTGAGTGGAAACATTAAGTGAGCAGTTAAAAGTGTATCATATACAAACAGGAGTACTTATAAAACATACTGTTAGAAGACTTTATACTTAGCAAGTTAACTGTGCGGATACAATAACACGAAGAAAAGGAAGTGCTTTCGTTTCTCATTCATGCCAATATTCCAAAACAAACCCCTTTGAAATTCCAAGCTACATCGTCATGCGTTTTGTTCAATCTAAAACACCAGGAACTCACTTTGTGCATTTCCCCATCATCTATTGGCTGAATCGGTCACATGACCTTCACGCTCAAACCTTGTGAGTCACTGTGAGCAAGAGAGAGCTGAAGGATCCTCTGATAAGCTCACTAAAGATGTGGGCTGGATGCTGGGAGCGTGGCTTTTTGAAAGCAGTGGCATTTTTGGGCCTTCAAACATCTGTCCGTTGATCCTCAAGGGCTTCTCGGGATGTTCTGGCGACACCAGAGGCTGCCGGTCCTCCTCTTCTGAGATTGCGAACACTGGGGGTTCTTCAGAGTTTAATGCTTCGTCTGGGAGCTGCTGCTGGCTGGATGGAGCGCCGCTGGTGTCGGGGAGCATGTTTGTCGGTGGGATTCCATTGGCTTGTGGTTTTGAGGTCTCGGAGGTGCCAGAGAGCAGGCCGAAGCATGGTGTGTTGAAGCGAGTGCGGCGGAGGTTGCTGGTGGAGTTGAGGCGTCGCTGGCGCTGGCCAGGCTGAGTTAGAGGGTATGAGGCATTGCTCATGAAGGAGTCAGAGTGGCAGCTGTTGGTGGGACTACAAAGAGAAGCATCAGGGAGGGTCTTTCCCCTTCTGGATTCTGGAGCTGTGCTCGAGAGTCCCTGAGTGGGTGATGGAAAAAAAAAAAAAGAACAAACTTTGAAAAAGCTTCCATTAGTGTTTCCAAAAATTGTTTTATGGCTGAAAATCCAAGAAGATCTGAATACCCGAACATCTCTATGCGTTACAGAGAAAGTCAATTGTACAGCTTTGTTTTGATGTTCCTATTTAACAGTTTAAATAAAGCCCATTCATGTGGGTTCTGGTGTTCCACAAGGCTTGGTTTTAGGACCTCTTCCATTTTTTTTTTACCTATTGGCTATAGTTTTAGGAAATTTGGTTTTGACTTTCATTGTTATGCTGAAAACACCCAACTTTATCTGTTTTCTAAACCTTCTTCAAATGTTCCCTCCTATCCACAATAGCAAAGTCAAAACCTGCATCAAGGATGAAAACAAGACAGCCAGTCCATGCTTTAACCCAATATATATATATATATATATATATATATATATATATATATATATATATATATATATATATAGTTAAAACCCAATGTTGGGTCAAATAATGACAAACCCAATTGTTTGGTTAAAAAGTGTGAATTTAACTGGAAAAATGATCCTAATGTTGGGTTTGTCCTAATGTTGGGTTTTCTCTAAAGCAATGTACTAAGCTTAAGTCCTCCTAAAGTATTTTTGGTATGATACTTTTAAATAGTGCTGTACTCAATATGTTTTATAATTAAAGTTTCCATTTAAGCATGAAAAAAAACACTTGAATAAAGCCTTTTTATGCTCTTTGCATATATATATATATATATATATATATATATATATATATATATATATAGTAGAATAGTTCACTCAATAATTAGAATGGTTATCATTTACTCACCCTTTTCTTTTTTCAAAACCTATTTGAGTTTCTCTCTTCTGTTGAACACAAAAGGAAAATGCTGATAGCCGGCACCAATCAACTTCCAAACTAATATCTTCCTTTGTTCAACAGAAAAAAGAAACTCCAAGCTTTCTGGTGTTTCGCAGGGCTCAGTTTTGGGACCTCTACTGTTTTTTTTACCTATTGGCTGTAGTTTTAGGAAATTTGGTTTTGACTTTTATTATGTTGATAACACCCAACATTATCTATTTTTTAAACCTTCTTCAAGGTTTCCTCCTACTCTCCTTGAATGCTTTGTACTTGATTTTCAATTTACTTTTTCTCAATTCAGTAGTTATAAAACAAATTTGTCTCACTGGCTCAAAAACACAATAGCAAAGTCAAAACCTGCATCAAGGATGAAAACAAGACACCCCACACTATAAAAAAAAGGTATGGTTGTTGTAACCCAATGTTGGGTAAAATATTAACAAACCTAACTGTTGGGTTAAAATGTGTGAATTTATTTGACCAAAATGATCCTAATGTTGGGTTTGTCCATATTTGACTCAATGTTGGGTTACAACAACCCAGCATTTTTTATGTGTGTGTGTGTATGTATATATATATATTTTTTTTCTTTTTTTGTCTCATCAATGCAAAAAACAAAAAAAACAAAAAAAAAACCTTGGTATAAATGAATTGCATGATCTTTACATATCTTTTTAAAGGAATAGTTCACCCTGAAATCATTTACTCACCCTTTACTTGTTTATAGCCTTTTTGAGTTTCGTACTTCTGTTAAACATCAAAGGAAAAAAAATTACTAGGGAGGTCGATGGGTGCCAGCTACCAGCCTTCTTCAAATTATCTTCTTTCGTGTTTACCAATAGAAAGAAACTCAAAGATTCTAAACCCCATGAGGGGGAATAAATGATGAGCTAATATTCTTTTATGTGGGTGATTTTAAATTTTATTTTTTATAAATGGCTTTATGTGTAATACTCACAGTGTCCACCAGTTTGGTGAATGGGCTGGTTGAGTTCCAGCTGCACCATTTCTTATGGAGTTGAGGAAGAGGAGGAAGAAGATCCCGGAAGGTTCGGACACTCCATGCTCGTGGTCGTGTGCTGTTTGTTGATCCAGTAAAGTTGCTCTTTGTTGCAGACGGCAGTGCTGGATCGGGAGTGGACCAGTCGAAGGGGTGGCTGGGTCCAGTGTCACTGTGTCTCAGGAAACGATCGCGTTGCTATGAAAGACAGAACATATTTAGATTATCATTTACATTTGATTGTCAATTTCAAAATATTAAAATAAAGTTCTTCAGCACTGCAATAGTTCTGTAGAATAATAAAGACACTAAAGACTGGATTAGGGATTCTGAACATGGGCTCTATGCACAGCTAGAGTTTTAAAGCCAACAATAAACTTCTGTTGAAAGCTTAATGTAGCTATTTTTAATTCCACAAGGTTGTTTTTACAGCCTCGATGTTGCAGTGTAATTACAACACATTCAGTTAAATAGAAATAAGTTGTTCAAGTGTTAGTGTGAGATGAAAGTATCAACAGGCTAACGCAGAAATTCCATTGAAAATACTGGGGTAAAATAAACTGTCATATTTTAAAGACATGGCAGGGGGAAATGGAATTTAATGCAGTGCTTCTCACTCGATCTGAGACCCATTTCATATCATATTTCTAACAAGCAGTGAAGATCGCTCATTTTTAAAGAAATCAGATCTTAAACGTGACAATTTTGTAATGGAAAGACAGTTCACCGGAAGCCCTCGGACTGCCTGGCTAAAAACTAAAAGTCTGTGTGCATATAGACATTCAGTTTACCATCACAGAAATACATTATATTTCACAATGTATTCAAATTGGAAAAATATTTTATTTTAATATTTTTAAAAAGTCTTAAATTCACAGAAATACTGTGTTGTTGGTCTTAAATTTAAGCAGGTCTTCATTTTAAAAGTTGTAGAAGTAAAGTTACCCAATTGGGCCGACACACATCCAATCACCAACAGTCTATCTAAATAATTTGATATATACACAAGTATATATATATGTTTCTTTGTGTTGCAAAGAGATGTTTTGTTTCACAACAGCTGTTTTTTTTAATTAAATTCCCTAATCAGTAAAATAAAACTAAAAACTAAAACTATTTATAAGATTTATAAATAGGCATGAAACTTAAGGTTTTCTAACAGAAACGCATTAGGTTGAATAAGAATTATACTCAATTCATTTGGACCAAATGCAGATAAATATATATCTTTGATTATTCATGTTGTTTTCTTCATAATAAATATACTTTAAACAATGGTAAACTTGTCATTAAAAAAGAAAGATTATTTTAAAAAAGTCTATACAACTAGAGTTTTTTTTGTTTTGACATTAAAATATGTGATTAAGAAATAACTAAATTAGATTTTTCCAATTCCATTGGTCCAACCGGGCCATTACAAAAAATACTTTGTATTTAACCCCATATATGTCTTGGTCCAAACTTTGGAACATTCATTCATTCATTCATTTTCTTGTCGGCTTAGTCCCTTAATAATCCGAGGTCACCACAGCGGAATGAACTGCCAACTTATCCAGCAAGTTTCTTAGCAGCGGATGCCCTTCCAGCTGCAACCCATCTCTGGGAAACATCCACACACACATTCACACACACACACACACACACACACACACACACACACACACACACACACACACACACACACACTTAGGACAATTTAGCCCACCCAGTTCAACTGTACCGCATGTCTTTGGACTGTGGGGGAAACCAGAGCACCCGGAGAAAACCCACGCGAAGGCACACAGAAATGCCAACTGAGCCGAGGTTCGAACCAGCAACCTTCTTGCTGTGAGGCGACAGCACTACCTACTGCGCCACTGCCTCGCCACTTTGGAACATATTATATTATATTGTATTATATTGTATTATATTGCATTATATTGCATTATATTATATTATATTATATTATATTATATTATATTATATTATATTATATTATATTATATTATATTATATTATAATATATTATATACAAAAGTTCTGTCTGTTTCTTGACTCTGATTTACTGATAGCCCTGCAGTATTCTGCAAATAACAGCACTTGTCCAGCCTCTTCACCCTTCACCTTTGTGTATTCCACTCACATACAGCAACAAACCGAGGACACTACAGTTTGACAAATATTGCAGCTGTTGGACAACAATATACTTTTGAGGCTTTTTTGCTGTTGTTGTTGAGATTGTAAGTGTTTAGATTGCAACTATGCAATTTATTTATAAGGATAGTGCTCATTTTAAAAATGATTAATTTCTGAGACAGCGCGTCAGCGGCCATTAGCCTGTCTTTGAGCTAAGATGGTTGAAGTTGTCCAAACCCAAGATGGTGACAGAGACTGCATCATAAGCTCTTAGAAGAGAAATTACAGCTGATCAAATCATTATAAAACAGGTAAGTGATGTTCTAAGGTGATCTCTCTCTTTTGTATATTGTAGTGCTGTATTTATACCATATAACTGTAGTGTATTGAGTGTGAGATGGGACTCCGCTATCAGTAATGTATGTATTTTGCCCCTCTTTATGTAACCTTGAGTTACTTTTTTGGGGGGATATTTATTGTGATCTCCCGATTTTGTCATCACTTTAGTTTAGACATTACGCTAGAGAGTCATTCAAAAACTAGCTCTAAAGTGACATTTGTGAAGTAGCAACGGTTTTTGTTGTTCTGACGTTAGCTGCAGATGTGAATGAATGGTGGAAGAAAGCAGTTCCTTGTACAAAAGGATTTAGAGATTTTCCATGTTTGATTTTCTTTTTTAAATACACAATTATGCTGTCAAACTGTTGTATAAACGCAATATCACACTTGTAGCAGTGCGACGTGGCTGTATATCATCACTGGTGGGACACTAAAGCCTTCCACCAGGCCTATATAGCCACATTTCACTGATACTTGTATTATATTATATTATATTATATTATATTATATTATATTATATTATATTATAATAAATTAAATTATATTTAAATTATATTATATTAAATTATATTATATTATATTTATTATATTATATTATAATAAATTAAAATATATTTAAATTATATTATATTAATTTATATTATATTATATTATATATACTCAAGTGCAAACCCCTGTTTTAGGAAAGACTGAACTAAAAATCACAATCCATAATTCCACTATAATGAGCTTGCTAATTAAATAAATTAGGCAGCAAAGTAGCTTACAACAAAAAAATTCCCAAACTAGACTCATTCAAAAACAAAAGTAATTAAGCTTCGTAAACGGCCAAAATCACTACCTCTAATTTCAATTAACTTACATTTCATAATCAATAAACATCCATTAGTGAAAACAAACGTGGCTCTCCAGCGCTGAAGCCAGTGAAACTATATCCAGAGCGACCGACCGTTGCTTTAGCAGGATTAAACAGGATTTCTTCATTCTCTTTTGAATGCTTTCAAATCTAAATGGGGGTCCAGGACCTCCAAAAGTGTCCGTCAGCTGTTAATGGCACATGTGCAGCGTGTGGGCGAGTATCAGAAGGGCTTTTCCCATCAGTAGGAGTTTGACAGTCCTCACACATGATCTCTCACAGCTCTCCATGTCTAGACGAGTATTATGCTGGATTTAATCTTGAGCTCTTCTGGCACGGTTTCATATTTTACCCAAGACTACGCCAAACTGTCTGGCAGTGGGCGAAGGCAAAAACAAATAAGGATAAAGAAACAACACGGCTAAGACTTGAGTATGCCTGTGTCCAAAAGGTTTGAGCGATTAAAAAAAGTCTTTGTATTTGGCCGTTTACAATGCTTAATAATGGAGTTGGGGCGGGTGGTAAATTGAGTGTGTACAATATACTGTGCACTCTCAGTACTGTTTACATTGATATTGTTTGGTGGAATATATTGTTTGATCTAAAAAAAAAAAAAAAGTAGAGTACAAAGTGATGATCCGGAGTGAAAGTTTACAATCCAATTTGTCCTAAACACAGGATATGTTTTATATTCATTCATTCATTTTCTTTTCGGCTTAGTCCCTTTATTAATCTAGGGTAGGTGGAATGAACCGCCAACTGATCCAGCATATGTTTTAAGCAGCGGATGCACTTTCAGCTGCAACCTATCACTGGGTAACACCCATCGACTCTCATTCACACCCATACACTTAGCCTACACAATTCACTTATAGTGCATGTCTTTGGAAACCCACGCGAAAAGGGGGAGAAGATGCAAACTCCACACAGAAATGCAAACTGACCCAGCTGATGCTGGAACCAGCGATATTCTTGCTGTGAGGCGATCGTGCTACCCACTGCACTTCTGTGACGCTCCATGTTTTATATAAAGGGCTTAAAAATCATATTGTATTGGGTTTGAAGCTTGACAGGCACAATTGCTGCTGACAGATCATCTATTTGTGTCGTTTAATGTTAAAAATTTGGTGCTTTCCTCTTTTTCACTGACATATTATCCAACTGTAATTGTGAGGTCATATTAAAAAAAAATATAAATTTTAATGTAAGCATAGTTTCGCTAAAGTTCATAAACTTCATTGAACAAGCACTGCCATGCACATACAATTGAAGACACAATTACTAGCCCTCCTGTGAAATTTTTTTTTTTTTTTAAATAGAATAGATTTTATTTCCTCCACACATTTTTGTTACATTCGTTCACATATTATCTTTCAGCTTAGTCCCTTATTTACCAGGGGTCGCCACAGTGGAATGAACCACCATTTTTGTTACATTTTTAGCATTTTAAACATTTTACATGCTAAGTTTTAACTAATTTCTCATAATGCGTTTAATAACAGTGCATATTATAATATTTTACCAGGTATTTTGCAAGATACTAGTATTCATCTTAAAGGCAATTTAGCTTGGACAACAGTGGAAAAAGGGGGCTAATAATATTGACCTTTGCAATTTTTTTGCAGTTTAAAAAAACAACAACTAATAAATAATAAAATAAATAAAATAAATATATATTAAACCTCTACTGCACACATTATGATAAATCTGTAAATACAAAATATATTTGACTTTTTCTTTTAATTATATTCTTCTTCTTTAAATTATAAAAAGGTTTAATTTAAGGTATTTTATGATATGTTGGCATATGGCAACACGTCCAACAGTGGTTCTAAGTTAGAAATTTATAAGTACTTTCCAACAACTGATATTCCAACAGAGGTGACACAGTGGCGCAGTAGGTAGTGCTGTTGCCTCACAGCAAGAATGTCGCTGGTTCGAACCTTGGCTCAGTTGGCATTTCTGTGTGGAGTTTGCATGTTCTCCCTGCGTTCGCGTTGGTTTCCTCTGGGTGCTCCAGTTTCCCCCACAGTCCAAAGACATACAGTACAGGTGAATTGGGTAGGCTAAATTGTCCGTAGTGTTTGAGTGTGTGTGTGGATGTTTCCCAGAGATGGGTTGCGGCTGGAAGGGTATCCGCTGCGTAAAAAAAAAAACGCCCTGGATAAGTTGGTGGTTCATTCTGCTGTGGCGACCCAGGATTAATAAAAGGGACTAAGCCGACAAGAAAATAAATGATATTCCAACAGCTTTCATTTATTACATTCTTTTTTGCTTAATATTACTGAAAACAAACATAATATTGTATTATCATGTATACAACATACAGTAAATATAAATATTTTCTCCAGTAAATAATATAACCAATAAATAACAAGTCTAATATATCTAGATGCATCCGAATAATGTAGCCACCAGGTAACAATGTTTATATATTATACTACTATACTACACCTGTCTTACCTACCTCTGAACTGTCTGCATCACTGCTCTTATCAAACGCCCAATCTACATCATTCTTATGGTCACTAAAACCTCATCCTCACTTTCATCTGCAGGAAGAGCCAGTTCTGTCCTTTTCTTCTTTCACTTACCATAGAACATGGTGGCGCTCACTAATACACTGTTCTCTGTATTTATATCTAATCAAAAGTATTGCCATTAAAATTTGATTTCATCCATAATTCAAATGCCTTTATCATATGACAAATCAACATTATATTACTAGCATTCATGTTGTTATTGTTACAAATAAAAGATCACAGCTGAACTTGCTTGCTAGCTAACTCATTGCAATATTGTGTATTCCACTCTTGGACAGTGCCATCATTTGGCAGCACATACATTTGATCGATTTACAAGCAACTAATTTGATGAAGACTTTTTTGAGTAGTGAATATGTCATCATAACTTACTGGAGGTGATGTTTGATAATTTTTTTGTGGATCTGACATAAATTGATCCTTTATTTTTATTGACGCTTACATTTGCATTCAGCAATTACTCATAATAAATGCCAGTCTGTCAGAAATACCGCCACAGAAAAACACTGCATGTCATGTGACTTAACCAAAGCACACCATTGGCTAAACTGAGGTCTTCTCTTTCCAACAAAAAAAATAAGAACGTTGATCTTAAAGAAACAGTGGCAGGGAAATGAACATAAATATGTTGCCATATGGCAACACCATGCGGTAGAGGGTTAAACTTCTACATTTTACTTTGCTTTAAATAGTAAGATATTTGTTTTTTAAGATTGTAATGTGAAAGTGTTAGAATGGATCGATTTTAACCATTTTATTGCACATAACCTGTAACACATGCTTACATTCAATATTTGTTTTCATAGGTTTTAATATAAACATTATTTTCACTTTTTAATATCAGAGTATACAGTAAATGTTTTCTGCATTTTTAGATCACATTTCAGTCAGAAAGTACAGAAATATAATACTCTGGCTAAATTGTCCATCTGTAACCTTCCTTACACATTAAACGAACTAAAAAATGATCATACGTTGACAGATATTTTTCTTAATTTTAAACAGCAGGTGGCGCTCTAGGTGAGATTTTAATCATGCTCTCAAATGCTTATGAAGAAAAGCTCTTGTGCGTTTTACAGTCTATGGATTTGGCGGTAAGATCTAGAAGGGATACAGCTGCAGCCGAAAGTTAAAGTGAATTGTTTATAATTGTCTTCTTCCTCTTCTTCTTCTTCTTCTGAGACTAATTTCCATATGCATCTCCTCCTAGACCATTCATACTACAACCATTATTAGTTTGGATTAAAGATCTTGTTTTGGTGTGCTTCCTCAAAACAAGTGCCATATTGATCATTTGTGAATCAGGAAAGGGAGAGTATGTGGTAATCACTTCCTGTTTAAATGCATATAACCGCAAGAGTGTTTACACTACAAAACAATCCCATTAAAAGTACGTTTTCTACCACCTCTCGGAATACACATAAGTTGACAAGCTGGAAAGGTTTTAGACTGCATTAACAACTATATTTAGCATCATTTACTTCTGAAATTAACCCTAAAGGTGCTGTGAAGTGCTTTGAAATGTGCATTTTTTTATTCGAAACTTGACGTAATCTCGACTGAAACACAAATAAAGGGTGGGACATGCACTACCTGACAAAAGTCTTGTCATCAATCCCGGTTATAAGAGCAACAAATAATAACTTGACTTCTAGTTGCTCATTTGGAAAAGTGGCAAAAGGTCAGTTTTTTAGCTGAATCGTCTGTTGAACTTCCAATCATCACAAATACTGCAGAAGACCTATTGGAACCCACGAGGACCCAAAATTCTCAATGAAATCAGTCAAGTTTGGTGAAGGAAAGTCATGGACTGGGGTTACATTTAGTGTGGGGGCGTGCAAGAGATCTGCAGAGTGGATGGCAACATCAACAGCCTCATGTATTAAGACATTTGTCCTGCTCATTATATTACAAACCACAGGAGAGGGCAAATTTAGCAGCAGGATAGCACTCCTTTCATACTTCAGCCTCAAAAGTTCATCAAAGTTGCTGAAAGCAAAGAATGTCAAAGTGCTCTAGGATTGGCCAGCCCAGTCACCAGACATGAACATTATTGAGCATGTCTGTGGTAAAATGTAAAAGGAGGCATTGAAGATGAAACCAAAGCGTTTTGTTCAAGTAATGGCTAAGCTCAACTGCAAGACCAAAAAGCAAACGATAAACGTCTTAAAAAGGAACGGGACATGTCAGATACTAGGGTGCATTTGATTGGTCAAGATTTGATGAAAACTGAAGATCTATTGATCCATTTAGGATCAACAAGTGACAAACTGCAAGCTTGAGTGTTTATATCAGGTTTATTTCTTATAAACACAAATTGTCACTGTTTTGGAGCCCCTTAGCTTATATTCATCCTTAAAACTAACATACTGATTGTTACATCAAAACACTTTATTTTAATTTCACGGGACCTTAAATGCCATATGTTACACAGGCTGTGTCTGCATTCTTTAGTGCACATGTTAAAAACACAGTATATTTCAGGCTTTAGCAGGCCCTCAGCCGAACACCGCAGAGCTTCTCAAACCTCTTTATATGAACAAACAGCTTGGCAAATTTTTCATGCCACATTTCAGAGCCAAAGCAGCATGGACCACACACACACATAGGGAGAGGGAGAGAGAGCTGGATCTGGGAAATTGGCTACATGCGTATAGCATTCATTAGTCAGAGCTATTAGCAGGCCAGCTCCCCCTCCGGCTGCCAGAGTCTCTGGTGAAGAGCTCCTTCTTTGCCCTTCATCCAGAACATCACCACACACCATGACGCTTGGCCTCCATCAGCATGAGACACTGCACCAGCTATTCACGCTCAAAACAACTCAGTGTCAAGAAGAAGTAAACATACAGGGTAGCACTTCAGTAACAATTTTTGGTGTGCCGAAGTGTTGAAAATCTCTTCACATTCCAATAGCAAGGATAAATGATCTAAATGTATTGATATGTATTTTTATATTCAGCGAAATGCATAGGACAGTAGTGCTAAACGAGTATGATGATGGCAGGCAAATACGAAGGATAATCAGTAGCAAAACTTGCTTGCAAATCGGAATGTGAGAACTTTTAAATACAAATATTAAGTAATTTTATAAACTGTTATTTACACTCACAAAACACAGAGAAAAATAATGTATTGTTTTTATAATTTGTCAAATGTAATTCACATAAACAAACTGACCGATGCAACGGTGTACAATACATTCATCTTAGCACTTTATTTCAGTTTCTCTGTGGAACTTTGCTTTGACTTTTTCTACTCCTTTTGCGATATTCCAGTTATTATCCTATATATGTATATGTATATATTTATAATATCGGACTGATTTATTAAGTCCATCAAACTCCGTCTTTTAAAATCGAAAGCAGAATATGTATCCTCATAATAAGCCTGTGTATTAGCACGCTGCTACATTGAAAACATATAATTCGATTTGCGCTTCTGATTAGTTCTCGGGATATAGTGGCTTTTGCTGTCAAAGGCAGGTGGCGTTTAGCGGCATTTGCCAACAGACTTGTTATTTCCGAGTGCGCTGACGCTGGGATTTAGATTATTTGAAGCAAATCTATTTGTTGATGGTGTAGTATGTGCCTTAAGCATTCGCTCAATTATCTCATTTTTCATTCATCATTCATCAAGTTGAGGTAGTAGGAGCCACTCACAGTGTGTGGAGAGAAGGGCAGCTGTGCCGAAGTGGGTGCAGAGGCGATGACAAACACCTCGTCTGTGCCCAGCTCTAATTCAGTCAGACCAGAAGAGAAGAGCTCCAGAGCAGCTTTATCTGACACTTCACAGGCTGCGTTTACCGAAGACCCTGCAGAGCACACAGACACGCCAGCTTTATAAAATAATCATACACTTAAATCTAACACATATGTAGATGGCATCCGTTATGATGAAATCTACATGGAAACATTTAAGCTCTCCTGCTGGTACAATTGGTCTAATCTAAAGAGACGGGGATTTCAGATTTACAGCTTAGTGTAAAGCCAATGGCTTCTTAAACAACCCCTACTACACGTTCTCGACCTCCCACTATGATAAAATGACTTTACACATTTGTGTTTAGGAAATATACATGGCTCAAAGTAATAATAAAATAAAACTAATTATTTTAGCATTTATTAGAATCAAGGGGTGAACTAAACAAAAGAAAAAAAAAAAACGTAAAAAAATTACAATAACCTACAAAAAATATTTTTAATTTTAAGTTGTTTTAATGTAAACATTGTTTACAGTATATAACTTTATGAACTTTCCTTAAAATTATAATTTTTTTACTTATTATACTTAGACAAATATTTCAAAGTAAAAATATTAACTTGGCAAAGGCATTCATAGTTTAGTTCTGACCTTAATGTGAAAATATAAACAATGTTGCAATAAATATTCTTTTAAAAAGAATTTTAAAAGGTCTTATAATTTGATTTCACTTTATGTGAAGTTGGTAGCTTTATACGTAGTTTTAAAAAGGTGGAATTTACATTTTTAGGATAGAGAGTAACAGGACATTTATAAAACTAAATTCATTCAACTCTACATTTTCCTACACAACAGACATATAAAATGTCATTACATTGCTTTTTTAAATATTAGTTTTCTTTTTAAATATTAGAATAATAAGTAAAAAGAAAAGTTTTTATAAACACTGTAAAAAAAAGTTGACTCAACTTAAAATTAAGGCAACCAAATTCAGGACATGTTTGAATTTACTCGACTTAAATCAAGTGCAGTGTTTGGGTTGAAAGTTGGGTCAACTCAAAAAGCTCTGCAGCACATTGCCTTGCAATTTTAAGTTGAGTCAACTTTTTTTTTTTTTTACAGAGAAAGGGAAAATGACGCAATGAGTTATAAATAATGATTAAAATGAAATTAAATGAAGTAATTTTTCAACTCAATTTTTAAAAACATCTTTAGTTCAAATAAATGTTTAAGATAAAAAAAATCTTAAGATTAAAGAGGTGGTCCACTACAGTATCATATTTTTAACTTTAGGTAATGTAATGTAGTTGTGTGAACATAGACAACATCTCTGAATCTAAAACGCTCAAAGTTCAATGCAAAGGGAGACATTGGCTTTTACAGAGTTAGCTTAGCAAAGCCTACAGCAAACAAAGTTTGAGGACTACAAAACTACATCCTGGTCAATGATGTCAAAAACCCTTCAGGTCATGCAGATGCACCCCAAGCAGCAAAAGGGCATGGCTAGAGGCGCTGTAATGTTATAACAGAGGCGCTTCCTGGCGATGTGGAGCTGATATGCGAATCACAGCACATTATGTTAGCTGACCAATAAGAGGCTCTTGAGGGTGGGCCTTTCAGAGGAACTCAGTAATATGACAGTCGTTTTCATGTTAGCAGAGTAGCTGTTGATAATCAAAGTAAGGGCCTACTCACACTATGCTATTTGAACCGTGCCCAGGCGCTGAATCGGGCTCAAGCACGGTTCACTTGGCTGGCCCTGGCCCGGTTGAAAGAGGTGGGCCTGAACGCGGTTTACTTGGGTGTACGTTTGTAGTGCGAGTGCAAAACGCGCCAAAGCCCGAAACTGAAAGCGAGACATGACTTTAAGGGACTGTTTCACATGGATTTATTAATCATTCTTACTGTTCAGTGAACGCAAACTGCCGTAGTTTATTAAAGACGCAAACTCCTTACTTCACGACAGCTGCGCGCCTTCAGCAGACCTCCTCATTCCTGCAGCACGAGGGCTTTATGATTGTTTATGAGCGCCAAAATTGACGGATCTTTTCGGCGAAATATCTGACTGCGTGTCACCGCATCCTTAATGACTGTTTGGCACAATATTTGACTGCATATCAAATGACTGAAGCGATATAACTAGAAAAATCTCCTCTGTGCTGAGCGAGAGCGCTT
This sequence comes from Danio rerio, assembly GCF_052040795.2. Lineage (NCBI taxonomy): Eukaryota > Metazoa > Chordata > Actinopteri > Cypriniformes > Danionidae > Danio > Danio rerio. The sequence goes on from NC_141025.1 coordinate 18,657,115, forward strand.
AATGAACACCGCAGCATCGATGACATAAGCGTGCTCAGGCCCGATTGTAGTGTGAGTGCGGGCCGTCAAGGGAAGACGGGAGGGGGACAAGCGTGCTTTGGCCCGGTTTGAGGCAACTGTACGTAGTGTGAGTACGGCCTAAGATATATGGAAAAAATAATGTGATTTTCTACAAAGAAAGCACACATTGCTTTGGACCCCATAAACACAACCAAGCCTTAAAAATACACTGTGGACCACTCCTTTAAAAATGTTTTTAGGTGAATTTAATTATTATGATTAACCCCTCAAGATGTGCCATCAGGTTTTTCAAGGGGGTCCCACAATGCTTCACAATCACAATATAATAACAGCAAAAGAGCACACACACACATACGCACATAAATCAACACAACGTCCTTGAACAACAACATAATAACACAAACATAAAATGGGAGAAATTAAACAAACAAACCCTTTTTTACACTCACTTCCAATCAGTTTCCATGCAAGAGTAAAATTAAGTTCCAGCTAGCTCGGGTGCTGTTGTTCTTTCAATTACAGTAATTAAGCCTTTTCTCTGTTCCTGGAAGAGACTAATTAAACTCAATGTATAGGTTCAGAGAGGGGACAAATGAACCCAGCTATACTCAGAGGAACCCAGTGACCCCGAAGTTCCCTTCATCTGACAACATCAATGAAGAAAACAATAAAACGGGGGTGAGAAAAGAGGAAGGAGAGAAAGCCTGATATGAAAGGGAAATACAATGAGTGGGAGAAACGGATGGAGGGAAAGTGAGCACCTGTGTGGGACAGACTGCGGTTGAGGGAATGGTTGTTGTTGTCGTTGTGCTGCTGCTCCAAGTCATTAGGAGAAACCATCTGCAGTTCACTCACATCTGCTGCCGAATTTAACACTCCTTCTGGAACCTACAACAGAATACCTTACATTATTTCGACTGCAACATATAGCGGAAATAACACCAAACGACAAAGCTGAATGGTTTTTGGCAGGTTATTATTTGCGAAACGTGAAATAAAATCATTATATTAGGTCATTAAATATTTAATATACTAAAATAAATGTATTATATATGTATTACTTATTCAACATTTTATTTATTACCTTTTTACACCATGCCACCATCTATACATCTCAGAATGTATAATTTATTAAACATTTAAAATGTATACACAGTTGAAGACAAAAGTATGAGCCCTCCTGTGATTTTTGTTTAAATTTGTCAAGTGATGTTTAATAGAGAGATTTTTTTCAACACATTTTAAATAGAAGACTTTTAATAAGTAATTCCTAATAACCTCAAATGACTTCTTTTGTCTTTGCGATGGTGAAAGAGCATAATATTTCACTAGTTATTTAGCAAAACACTTGTATTGAGTTTAAAGTACAATTTAAATGCTCAACTAGGTTTAACTAGGCAAGTAAATTAAGGTTAGATTTAGGTTAATTAGGCAAATCATTGGACAACAGTGGTTAGTTGTGTAATCAGGGAAAAAGTTCTTAAGTGGGCTAATTAGCATATCTGTCAACCCTTCTGTTTTTCCCGGGATTCTCCAGTGTTTTACAATTATTTCGCGCTATCATCCCGTAAAGGTATTTTCCTGTATTTCTACAGTATTGTCAATCTTTCTATTAAGGGTTGCAATCAACATAAAGGGATCTATTTTGATTATTAAGTGCAAAGACTTGTTTTAAAACTATTTCTAAAATCAGTTCTAAATTCCAGCAAACGAATAAATGAACAACAATAAAGTGTGTTAAAGTGTGTTAAATAAAACGAATTGGAGTTCTTTCCAAATACACATGCTATGCCCCATATGGTCTAAAACCTGACAGGTGGGCAAACATAAGCTTGTTTTTAATAAAGCAAATATTAATATGCATGTAATAAATACTACTACTAATAATAATAACATTATAAAAAAGCTAATTGTCATGAATAAACTAAAAAAAGCCCCATCGAGATGAAGAAGGAATGGAGGCGGTGTTTTTATTTATGTAGGCTAGAAAATAATAACTTTTGTAATATTTTAATCCTTTAATTATTTTTCATTTGTAAAGATATGCGTATTGCTTTACATCCTGTGTGTATTAAGCAATGTTTAAGCGAGGCGCACAACTAATGCGCTCTGCGCTAGACTTAAGACCTCATCTAAGCTGGTCTATTGGAAGGAATATTCAATTCAATTTATTTATAAAACACTTTAAAACAACACAGTTGACCAAAGTGCTGACAACAAAGAGTAAAACAAACTTTAAAATACTAAAAAATAAACATAAAATGTCAACATCTCAAGCTGTGAGATGAATATTATATTAATATTCATATTATTATTAAACTATAAGAATATTATAGTTTCTCAAAATAGCAACGCACCAGCAATGCGCCTTAACATGCCTCCTTTTTTTAAACACAACTAACTTTGTCTTAAATAATCATAAATAGTAAGGAAAGCAATTGAATGCTTTCATTATAGATCTGTGCATTTTCAAAGTGACACCTCTGTTATTCAATGTAATCAAATCAAAAATCTAAATGAGAGAATCATTCGCTGCTCTTTCATCATAGAGTTTAAATTATATAGTGATTCAATTTCTTTATGATAGCTATTCATTTTAATAAGCTAAACTGTTTGCTAATTTATTTGCAGCTTTTTCTAATGTATATCATAACGTGTACATCCTTTGTTAATAATAATAATAATAATAATAATAATAATAATAATAATAATAATAATAATAAAACATATTACTGATCGTTTCAACAGCTTATTTACAATGAAATTAATAATAACAGTAATAGTAATTCTGGGATTTTTGGGGGATGGTGGGGTCAATTATTTTTTCACATTCCACTGTTAACAGGTATGCTAATCAGATAGGACTAGATTAGATTAGATTCAACTTGACTATTGTCATTACACATGTACAAGGCAACGGAATGCAGTTTAGGTCTAACCAGGAGTGCAATAGCAGCAAGTGCAAGATATACTGTAGGTATAAGTTGTAAAGTGCAATTATAGAAAAACTATATTTTGATATTTACAGATGAATGTACTAGGAACATTATTTACAAGCTGTATGAACTATGAACAGAGATTTACAACAGATGAATATATGTACAGGTTGCTATTAATAATCAGAGGTATGCAGATAGGTATGTACAATTCAAGATGAACAATATTATTATTAATAAATAATATTGATTAATAATAATAATAATATATTATATTAGTAATATTGATAAATAATATTGAGTTTGTTTGAAAAATGAAACAAAAATGAAAATAAAATTTCACAGGAGGGCATTTACATAATATACAGTAAATTCAACTAAATAAATTTTGCACAAAAACAAATGCAGATATTTAAAAACATATTTAATTTTTTAAAAATATATATTTTTATGTCCAATAAGAAAGATCATTTATGATACATTTTGTCATGTGTCTCAGATTATGTTTTTGTTTTTTTTTACCTCTGAGCTGATGGAAGAGGATGCATTGGCTCCTTTGGCACATAATTTCGGTCTGGATACAACAGAATACAAATAAAGTCATATTATCATATTGCTTTAATCACTGTTAATTGTCATAAAGGGTTCATTTAAATAACTGTTTGCTTCTCCCAACTCACAACACTAAAATATCAGCTACAAAATCTGGTGAGAACTCAAATACCCAAACTTGTTTCTAGTAAATCACTATAATTTTGTAGCAATGAGTTGAAGCGTGAACAGCATATTCATCTGATTTATGCTGCAAAATATACTGGCACTGCATGACCTCTAAAGTCTAGGTCATGAATAGATAATATTAATTTCTTTGTTTGATGAAACTTATAACAGAAAGTAAAACTGGTTCTTCTACAACAGGTAACAGTTGAAAATAATGTTTCATAAACCTTGCCTGTTCAAAATAATCCTAATTAGTAAAACAAACAATAATGCACAACCAAACATAACATTTTACAGTATACATAGGCATTTTTGCTAATTGACTATGCAGCAATGGACTGCTGGATGAAAATATTATTGTGCGTTACCAAAAGTAGCAAAATCCCAGTAAAATAAAATCAAATAAAAAATTTGTAAAATTAAATTATTCGAAAAATTTTCTAAAAATGTAAAATAATGAATGAAATAAAATAGTTGAAAAAAGATCAACATTTTATTACATTTAAAAATTAAATGAAAAAAAGTAATTACATTTAATTAAAATAAACAAATAAAAAGGAAAGAATAACAAAGTTCAAATAAAATAAATAATAAATTCACTTAAAAATTTAATTTAAAAAAATCTAAATCTAATTAAGAAATTGCTTTAAATTATATATAAACGTATATATATATATATATATATATATATATATATATATATATATATATATATATATATATATATATATATACACATATGTATATATAAAATTATTACATTTAATTTTAAATAAATTAAATGAAAAGAAAAGAATGCCAAATAAATAAAATAAAAATATAATTTAATTAAAAAAAGAAAAAGTACTTACATTTAAAATTATTTTTTTTACTAAAAATAAAAAAAATTACATTTAAAATAAAAATGTAAAAAATTACATTTAAAATAAAATTTAATTTAAAAAGAAAAAAGTAATTACATTTAAATAAAAAAAAATAAATCAAAATGAAAATAAAATAAATGAACAAATGCAAAACCAACAAAACTGAAATGTTATTAAAATTTGTAACCCTAGTTTAACTAACTTGTAACTCAAGTTTAAATAAAGGCATTTGAAAAGGTCAAAATGGTAAATAAAATTGGGTTTTTATGTGGTTCAGTAGGTGTCCAAATTCACACTGCTATTCCCACTGAAACCAATGAAGAATGACTTGCATGATACATTTTTTTAAACGTCATGCTTATGTTATATCAAACAATCAGACTATCTTTTTGGACAACTGGTCTCTCGTTTTTTCTGTGCAACCCTTTATTTAAGCTTCTTAAATTACTTCCGCTTTCTTTCTTTTTTTTTCTGTATTGTGTGACTGCACCTTGCTTTTGTGCATTACGTTTAATGCCAGGTGCGGCACCATGACCATGCTCAGGTATGAATGGTGTTTTAACTTCAAAGTGCTTCCGAAAATGGAGAAGAAAGACTTACAAACAATGGAGAAAACGTCCAGCTGTGTCAACAGCATCTCATCAGACTTGCATTGTCACGAACATTGAAGTGTGTGTGTGACATCTGACTTATATTAAAGTGAACTATTGAAAGATTAATTGAAATACTGACAGCCAGACAAACGAAAGGATGTAAAACCCTGAATATGAAGACTTAAGCAAAGGATGACATATTACAAATTATATACAGTTGAAGTCAGAATTATTAGCGCCCTGTTTATTTTTTTCCCCAATTTCTGTTTAATGGAGGGAAGATAGTTTCAGCACATTTCTAAGCATAATAGTTTTAATAACTCATCTCTAATAACTGATTTATTTTATCTTTGCCATGATGACAGTAAATAATATTTTACTTGATATTTTTCAAGACATTTAAAGGCTTAACTAGGTTAATTAGGTCAACTAGGCAGGTTAGGGTAATTAGGCAAGTTATTCTATAACAATGGTTTGTTCTGTAGACTATCGGGGGAAAAAAATTAGCTTAAAGGGGCTAATAATTTTGTCCCAAAAATAGTTTTTTAAAAATTCAAAACTGCTTTAATTCTAGCCGAAATAAAACAAATAAGACTAGAAGAAAAAATATTATCAGACATGCTGTGAAAATTTTCTTGCTCTGTCAAACAACATTTGGGAGCTATCTAAAAAAGAAAAAAATCAATAGGGGGTTAATTATTCTGACTTCAACTGTATAACAATAGAATTACTCATATACAGTGCATCCGGAAAATATTCATAGCGCTTCAATTTTTTCACATTTCTTTTATGTTACAGCCTTATACCAAAATTGATTAAATTCATTTATTTCCTCAAAACTCTACACACAATACCCCATAATGACAATGTAAAAAAAGATTTTTTGAAATTGTTGCAAATGTATTAAAAAAATTTTTAAAAAATAATAATAAAATAAAATAAAAATCACATGTACATAAGTATTCACAGGCTTTGACGTTAAGCTCTAAATTGCGCTCAGGTACATTCTGTTTCCACTGGTCATTCTTGAGATGTTTCAGCAGATTAATTAGAGTTCACCTGTGGTAAATTCAGTTGATTTGAAAGGCATTACATTTTAGAAAACCAGGCACTGCTCATCGCCAGTCTAATACCATCCCTACAGTGAAGCATGGTGGTGGCAGCATCATGCTGTAAGGATGTTTTTCAGCAGCAGGAACTGGAAGACTAGTGAGGATAGAGGGAAGGATGAATGCAGCAATGTACAGAGACATCCTGAATGAAAACCTGCTTCAGAGTGCTCTTGACCTCAGACTGGGGCGACGGTTCATCTTCCAGCAGGACAATAACCCAAAGCACACCACCAAAATATCAATGGAATGGCTTCACAACAACTCGGTGAATGTCCCAGTCAAAGCCCAGACCTAAATCTTATGGAACATCTCTGGAGAGATCTGAAAATGGCTGTACACCGTCGGTTCCCATCCAACCTGATAGAGCTTGAGAGGTACTACAGGGAGGAATGGGCTAAAATTCTCAAAGACAGGTGTTCCAAGCTTGTGGCATCATAATAAAAAAGATCTGAGACTGTAATTGCTGCCAAAGGTGCATCAACAAAGTATTGAGCAAAGGCTGTGAATACTTATGTACATGTGATTTTTCAGGTTGTTTATTTTTGATAAATTTGCAACAATTTTTTCACATAGTCATTATGGGCTATTGTGTGTAGAATTTCACGCTATGTACAGTTAAAGTCAGAATTATTAGCCCCCTTTTGATTTTAATTTTCTTGTTTAAATATTTCCCAAATGATTTTTAACAGAGCAATGAAATTGGCAATGAAAAAGCAATTGAAAGTATTTTTTCTTCTGGAGAAAGTCTTATTTGTTTTATTTCGGCTAGAATAAAAGCTATTAATTTTTTAAAAAACATTTTTGGGACAAAATTATTAGCCCCTTTAAGCACATTTTTTTTTCGATAGTCTTCAGAACAAACCATCATTATACAATAACTTGCCTAATTACCCTAACCTGCCTAGTTCACCGTATCAACCTAGTTAAGCCTTTAAATGTCACTTTAAGCTGTATCCAAGTGTCTTGAAAAATATCTAGTCAAATATTATTTACTGTCATCATGAAAAAGATAAAATAAATCAGTTATTAGAAATAAGTTTTTAAAACTATTATGCTTAGAAATGTGCTGAAACAATCTTCCCAGAACAGAACAGAAATTGGGGAAAAAAATAAACAGGGGCGCTAATAATTTAAGGGGGCTAATAATTCTGACTTCAACTGTATATGTATGTATGTGTGTGTGTGTGTGTCTATATTTTTTTGATATCCCACTTGCAACAGAAAATCTGGGAACTCCCTGTAGACTGATGGCATTTCATGCCATTCAGCCTTGTAATCCTAAAATGTGAGCAAAATGGCCTGTTTTGTCATCACTTTAGACATTGCACCTAAGAATCATTCAAATACTAGTTCTAAAGTGACGTTGGTGAATTAGTAACGGTTTCTGCTGTTCTGACCGTCAGCTGCAGATGTGAACTACTGGAGGAAGAAAGTAGTTCCTCGAACAAAAGGATTGAGACCTTTCATGTTTGATTTTCTTGTTTATATAAACGATTACGCCGTCGAACTTTTGTATAAACACAATATCACACTTGTAGCAGTGCGATACGGCTGTATAATGTCAGCCATATCCCACTGCAACTCTTCTTACATATAATATACATTTTTGCAGTGCACCACAAACAAAATACTGTATTTTCTGTATTCAAAATACAATTTGTTTTCTCTATTTTTAATGAAATCCCAGCAAAGTGCATTTCTTAAAAACAAAAACACATTAAAACACTAATATTTTTTTGTAAATATTGCAATTTGTACAAACATTTTTTTTCTATTTTTACTTATTTTATTATTGCAATCCTTCAGAAATCAAAGTAAATACTAATATTGTGCAGTTTTGGTGCTTATATGAATAATTCCCCAATTAAAGACACAAAGTTAATGGAACACTCATGGTTAAATATGACCGGAAAAATGACATTACATCCATTCTTACCTAAAAATCGCACAGAGGATGCCAGCGAGAGCCACAGCGAATGCGACTGTTCCACTTACTGCACCGAGCAGCGCACTAGTTCTGCTGTCTGAGGTCAACACAGATCTCTGCTGTTCAGTCATGGCTGCTTTTGTTTGATTCTGATAGTGGAAGAGGAGAGCGAATCCACGGCCCCAGTGGGTAGTAGTGATCAGCTCCATGATAACCTCCACCATGTCATCTTCAGAGCCGAAGACCAGCTGGCTGCTCGACGGACGCCTGGATCCGCAGAATCGGGAGGAGAAGGTAATGAGATCAGATATGTAGAGGACATCGTGCGGACAGGCATCCACTAGAGGCGACTGGGTTTCAGGGCTTACAGCTTCATCTGCGTCTGTTTGTGGACTTGTGGAGATAAAGTCTCTGGCTGCTCTTGATGACTGAGATGAAACCGAATTTCTGTCTTCGGCTGGCTGTCCTCTGGATTGCGAAAGAGACGCTTGAGCAGCCGAGGGGGAGTCAGAGAGTATTTTGGCAGAATTGGAAACTTTGGTCATTTCCATTTTGGTGGACTGCTCTTGGATCACCACTTGTTTGACCTCTTCTCTGTGTGTGGATTGGGGCTCCTTTGGACTCGCGAGGCTTTTTGATACCAACGTGCCATCGCCGTTTGGTAACTCTTCCAGGACTGAAGCGGTGGTGAATCTCGAAGGGCTACTGTGACTTTCGAAGACGTCAAAATCAAACATCTCCATGACTAGCTGGTGACCGACAGGCACAAAGAACTGCCATACGCAGTGAGTTCCAGATGAATAGTTGTAAGGGAATCCAGGGGACAGAATGAGGCCCTGAACATCTACAACATCCACCTTGGCTCCACAATCAAAGTAGACCTAAAGAACATTAGATTGGAAAAAAATTTGATTGGATTAGGTTGAAAGCAGTATTGATACAAGATCAATTATGACTACAAATACAACTACACTGCGTTCTTGTCAAAAAAAAATTGTCAAATATATTTTATTTGGTCATTTGCACTTAAACTAACAAAAGAAATGAACATCCCAGCCTGTAAATATACATTCATTCATTCATTTTTCTTCGGTTTAGTCCCTTTATTCATCAGGGGTCGCAACAGCAGAATGAACCGCCAACTTATCGAGCATATGTTTTACACATCAGATGCCTTTCTAACTGTAACACAGTACTGTAAAACATCTATTCACACACACACATACTCTATGGCCAAATTAGTTTGTTCAATTCACCTATAGAGCATGTCTTTGGACTTGTGGGGGAAACCGGAGCACCCGGAGGACGCCCAAGCGAACACGATTTGTTCTGCAGTGGGTAGCGCTGTCACCTCACAGCAAGAAGGTCACTGGTTCGAGCCTCGGCTGGCTCAGTTAGCATTTCTGTGTAGAGTTTGCATGTTCTCCCTGTGTTGGCGTGGGTTTCCTCTGGGTTCTCCGGTTTCCCCCACTAGTCCAAAGACATGCGCTACAGGTGAATTGGGTACGCTAAATTGTCCGTAGTGTATGAGTGTGAATGAGTGTGTATAAATGTTTCCCAGTGATGGGTTGCAGCTAGAAGGGCATCCGTTGCATAAAACATATGCAGGAAAGGTTGGCGGTTCAGTCCGCTGTGGCGACCCCTGATTATTAAAAGGACGAAGCCAAAAAGAAAATGAATGAATAAATGAATTATTATTATTTGTATCATAAGTGGCACAGTGGATAATAGGTTAACATTGTCGCATCATAGCAAGAAGGTCGCTGGTTCGAGTCCTGGCTGAGTTGATTGACGTTTCTGGAGTTTGCATGTTCTCCACGTGTTCACGTAGGTTTCCTCCAGGTGCTCCGGTTTCCCCCACAGTCCAAAACTGAATTGGCAATAGTGTATGAGTTTGTGTGTGATTGAGAGTCTATGGGTGTTTTCCAGTAATGGGTTGTGGCTGGAAGTTGGTGGTTGGCGCAGGGCAACCTCTGAAATACAGACTAAGCCAAAGAAAAATAAATAAATGAATAAATTATTATAATTGTTGTTCTCAATGCCTATGGCCATTGGCTGGTATTTAAAAAAAACTGGATGAATGTTCAATCTGTATAAAGTTGTTGCAGTCCCTATAACACAGTAGAAAAGAATGTGACATTTGTGACCCCGGACATCAATACCACTCACACACTCTCACACATATACACATACACACACTCTCACACATACACATACACATACATACATACACACATACACATGCACACACGCACGCACACACGCACGCACGCACGCACGCACACATTATTTATATTTATATTTATGTATACATCACATGAAAGCTAAATAAATAAGCTTTCCATTTATATCTACTTATGATAATAAGTAGACATAGGATAGGATAATATTTGGCTGAGATATAAAATCTGAGGGTTCAAAAAAAAACTTTGTCTAAACAAAGAGCTTAGCAATGCATATTAGTAATCAAACATTATATTGTGATGTATTTTCATTAGGACACTTACAAAATGTCTTGATGGACCATGATCTTAACTTAATATTTTCATGATTTTTGGCATTAAGAAAAAAATCCATAATTTTGACCCATACAATGTATTTTTGGCAATTGCGAAAAATATACTTTTAAGATCACATTTAGGGAATAACCATCAAAACAAACAAAACATTTCTACATTCACTGGAAATAAAATTGCCCTGTCGTGACTTATTGCATGGTGCCTGTGATGAGAGGTGCTTTGAAATCGTGGCAGCTCATTTAAAGACAGCTTTGCGTGTTAGCAAAGGAAAGATTTAAAGATCATAAACTGGAAATTTCTGCACCACTTGAACTAGATTAAGATAAACATGCACAACAATATAATACTACTGGAATATCAGTAGACTGTTCAAGGTAATTCTTCCCAGAACCTGCACTCCAGGGGTTAGTGCTACAGTCCTAACAACACATCTTAATAGGCAGTGTTAGTTGTAGCGCTGAAAGTTCAATTGGATGGCTCAAGTTCAGCAACCCAACAGAAAAGTTTTTGATGCTGCTCTGGTTCGTTCAAAGCAACATTAAACATCAGTAAACAATTTTGGCCGCCGTCGCTAGGTCATTAGATGCGAGGAAAATAATGTAAAGCATTACCCAGCTTTATCGCTTCAGCTCAATAACAACAGACAGCTGTAAAAGAAACCCACGGCGCAACAAAACTAATGTTCTGTTCAGAAAATTAGCTTCGGTTTGCCTCCACCAAACCTGAACTATTCAACCCTTCCTTCTTCATCAGGGTATCAAAGCCTGATATGCTGGCTGCTTTGCTAACCCCAGGGAGGTATTCCTTCAGACATGCTGTTCCTAATATCTCACAGGTGTGGAGGATGAGGGGACCACGGTATAATTGAAGGCATATGTGAATCAGGGCTAGACCACTCTGAACCAGACCTTGGCAGGGGCCTGTTTGTTTATTGGGCTTCCTGTTGGCACTGGTTCTGGACTGTGGGAGGGAATGAAAGAACTGCAAGAGCTCAGCAGCCCCAGACAGGTAACAAGCCTAGCCCCAAGTGACTGCATTATGAGAGACAAAAAGTTAAATTAAAGTCTAGAAGAAATCAATATTGTGTCGGAGGAGTTTCTAAAAACACATTTCTCGCAAGCGGCAACATCCAGCTTTCCCTCATGAAGCTAATATGCAAGTAACTGAAACGGCATTTCAACGAAGTTCCGCTAGGTCTGGCTCCAAAATAGAACACATTTCTATTGACTACAATGTTAAATTGGCTAACTTGACAGCAAAAAAAATGGTGCTTACAGCCTGGTACAAAAAGAAACAATGTTGGTGTAAATAGCTAATATTACTCTTCATGACAACTGTGAAGGGGTGACATTTTTTTTTAGAACTTATCCGTTTCATTTATATTAAGTTATTTTAAGTCTGCATATAGGGCCTGACCACTTGAGTGACAGCTAAGGCCGTACTCACACTAGGTACAGTTGCCTCGAACCGGGCCAAAGCACGCTTGTCCCACCTCCCGTCTCCCCCGACGGCCCGCGCTCACACCACAAACGGGCTTCAGCACACTTACGTCATCGCTGCTGCGCTGTTCAGTGAGAAGCACTCTCTCACTCAGCAGCACAGTGGAGATTTCTCTAGTTATATCGTTTCAGTCGTTTGATATGCCGTCAAATATTTCGCCAAACAGTCATTAGGGATGCGGGGACACGCAGTCAGATATTTCGCCGAACAGATCCGGCACTTTTGGCGCTCATAAACAATCATAAAGCCCTCGTGCTGCAGGAATGAGGAGGTCTGCTGAAGGCGCGCAGCTGTCGTGAAGTGAGGAGTTTGCGCCTTTAATAAACTACGGCAGTTTGCGTTCACTGAACAGTAAGAATGATTATTAATCCATATGAAACAGTCCCTTAAAAGTCACGTCTCGCTTTCAGTTTCGGGCTTTGGCGCATTTTGCACTCACACACAAGCGTACCCAAGTGAACCGCGCTCAGGCACACCTCTTCCAACCGGGCCAGGGCCGGCCAAGTGAACCGTGCTTGAGCCCGATTCAGCGCACTCACACTTCTCAAACGATCCGGGAAACGGGCCTGGGCACGGTACGGATGGCATAGTGCGAGTAGGCCCTAAGTCTCGCTGCTCGCCATCACGTTACCTCAGCTGATTCCAGCTGATTAGCTGCTGAACTCGGCATATACATTGTATTTTGTTTCGTTTTATGTGGTCAATTGCCTTTTGGAACTATGTCCAACAATTATCACATAATATGGCATGCTGTGTGCACTTAACCGTGGCCAGTTGAGTGAAATTTTTATACAGTTGAAGTCAGAATTATTAGCCCCCCTTAGATTTTTTTTTCTCTTTTTAATATTTCCTAAATGATGTTTGACAGACCAAGAAAAGTTTTACAGTATGTCTGATAATAATTTTTCTTCTGGAGAAAGTCTTATTTATTTTATTTTGACTAGAATAAAAGCAGTTTTTTATTATTTAAAACCCATTTAAAGGACAAAATTATTAGCCCCTTTAAGCTTTATATTTTTTCAATTGTCTACAGAACAAACAATCGTTATACAATAACTAGCCTAATTACCCTAATCTGCCTAGTTAACCTAATTAACCTAGTTAAGCCTTTAAATGTCACTTTAAGCTGTATAGTAGTGTCTTGAAAAATATCTAATAAATATTATTTACTGTCATCATGGCAAAAATAAAATAAATCAGTTATCAGAAATGAGTTATTAAAACTATTATGTTTAGAAATGTGTTGAAAAAATCTTCTCTCCATTAACAGAAATTGGGGAAAAAAGTAAACAGATGGCATAATAATTCAGAGGGGCTAATAATTCTGACTTCAACAGTATAGCATATCTATAAATGTATTTATTATATTAAAGATGATTTATCATTTCTAACTTTCTTTAGAACTCGAATCAGAAATCCCAAGTCTCCCGGACGTTCCGTGTCTCAAATACGTAGTGCACCCCACTTCACCGCTTCCTCCCCGCTCTTCAGATACGTCGCGCACATCTCCCGCAAATCTCCCCTTTTAGTCTCCCCTAAAAAAATTAATTTTCCCAACTTTAGATGTCTGCTTGAATGCACTTCAGAATCTGACAGATTGATTAGCTGTAGGCTAAAGAACAGTCATCTGAAACGTTGTCATACAGTCTTATGCCTGGATTTCATAAATAGCCTTGCATTTACTAACACAAACTATATTTGAAGTGTTTGGAAGTAATATTTGTACATATTACATGTACATATTTGTACATATAAGAAAAAGTACATATTTGTTACGGCCACTTAATATAAAGTGGGACCGGCATCTGTATCTCCATTTGAGCTCCACCTCTTGGCCTTTTTTTTGGTTACCCCAGGTTGGTACGATGATGTGCAAACAAAATGGCAACAGTTGGCCACATCCACTTTTAGCTTCATTTGCACTCTTGAATAACTTGTGGGTGATGAAACGGATACCACCAGGGCCGGATTAACATAAGGGCTAGGTGGGGCTAAAGCCCCAGGGCCCACGGAAGAAGGGGGCCCTTGATTGGCTGAAGAATTCATTTGCGCTATGATGCGGGAAACGCCTCTTTGAATTATGCTTCTCTCATCAATAATGTGAAGTATTCCTTTCGGTCCGCTGCTTTTCAAAAACAGCGACACCGGTGCTAAACTGGGGCTCAGAGTGGCTGTAGCCCAATCAGAAAATTGAATAGCCCTGTTTTAGTCACCCTGGTCATCAGATGTCCCAATTTTCTCAGGACAGTCCCTTATTTTGGCACTACCGCAAGAACCCTTCAGTAATCTAACCAAGATTCTCTGGAACAAAAAAAAAAATTCAAACAGTCTTCATCATTATTACACTTGTATATGTAGTAACAAAAGCTGGAATGGGCGGAATCATGCTGAATGGACTCATAAATAAAGCCCTGTCTCGGCCGTGCGTCGGTTACAGCTGGATTCAATCCGGTGCGCACCCGCACAATCCTTCCATCACACAAAAAACCAAGACAGTGTGAAAACAAATCAAATACCCTTCGCAAGCAGTTATCAAAATATGCATCGTTGCGAAGTACTGTATCTATCTTAAGTACATACTTTGTTATGCTTTACAGTGAGTCTAACTGAACCAGTTAGAAAGCAAACTTTTTTTAAATGAATGTTATTTTGCCCCTTTTAATGAAATATTGGTGCTAGCTTTGATTAGACAATAAATCTGATGAAAAATATATATAAATGAAAAATATATATTAAATTATATAAGCATGCTAGCCTACTGTAACTCAGATAACCACAATAAGCTATTTTGGATCTTAGAAACATGGATCTTCAAGATATTATATCATTAGGGATTTATGGTCAGCTGTGGTTCTAAAGAAATGTTTTAAAGGTAAAGTATTTACCTGTTTAAAGTATTTATTATAAAGCAATTCCATTTAGGAAGTACTGCAAATGTTTTTTTTTGTTTTTTTTTGCTGATTTTTGCAGCCTGTTTGAACTTGAAAATTCATATTATGTTATTACTTAATTTTTTATACTTGCAGGCCTATTTTAATAAAATAGAAAAAATACATAATAATCAAACATAAATAAAATGGTGGAAAATTTGCAATGACAATAACAACAACAATGTGGGTTTCCTCTGGGTATATATGTGAGATTGATAACTGCAGCCAAAAGAGGTTTTACAGATTTACTGTCCTGTCCATGATGCTCCTGATTGGCTGTAGATCATTGTCAATCAATCTCCTACGTGTCTCCTGTACATTACAGAATGTGTTCAGCTTTCCAAATTCACATAAATCTCATAACATAAGTTTCAACAAGGATGGCAAAAGGGTTGTAACTGTCCGCAGCAAGACAATCGCAAAGGGGATCGCACACCAGATGTAATATAGGTTTTTATCAGTGTACGCACACTGCTGTCTGTGGTGCCCAGCAATGACTCAGGACACTGTTCATATTTCTGCCGTGCCACAGAATGCCATCTGAATGGTTTCATTTTAAATAACATAACAACGAATGTGCACATCCAGAGTGCATTACCTCTGTCATGCATGCGACGCATACTGTGTCTCCTTTGTCACACACACTACAGGTCTTTCAGTCACTGCTAAGGTTGATGAGCGAATCAGATGTGTTTGCTTAAGGAGACATGGTAAATGTGCAGAGCTGGTGGTCCTCTAGGAACTGGTTGAGAAACACTGCATAAGGGTACATTTAGATGGCATTGTTTTCAGATAAAAATGATTTAAACATGCATTTTAGTCAGGGGAAATTTCAAAAAGTATGCAAAAAACATCCATTTTAGAGCTACTTTTTATAGCCAAGCTTAGGCAGCGTTTGAGAAAAAATGATTTTAAAAAGAATTGTGATAACATTAAGTAATTGATTCGCAGAAAACCCATTAGGTCAAAGTCTAATCAAGTCCAAAAGTTTAGCAATTTGTCCTGATTCCACCCTAAATGGTGTGCTGTAATCTGGTTACTGTTGCTGTTGTTGTCTTTCCTTTTCAGCTGGCATTAACAGAGAGGAAACAATGTCAACTAATAGCCAATGTTATCCATTTAGGAGATGTTTTAGGCTACTGCTGTTTTTTTACGATTAACTAAAGGGTAAAGTTGGCAGTCAGCATCCACTTTGTGTTTCCAGAAGTTATGGGCTCAAATAACTTCAAAGTCTTACTTCAATAATGACTCAACTGGTTGCACACTCTCTTTTAGATTTGGCTTGATTCTAATATGCAACACCTTTTCCAAACCCATTTAATTCCTGATGGATAAGTCACCCTACATTTTTTACACTGACTGTTCAGTTTCATGTAAAACTATTGGTGTAACGGATCACAAATCTCATGGTTCGGATCACAGTATAGTTTTTATATCTCATAGTTTTTTTTTTAGACACGAATTGGACCATTTTTTGGATTAGCGGAAAAGGGGAGGAGACAAATGTCAATTCCTTTACATTTATTACAAAAACAATACTGCAAAACACTTTTAGCTTTAACAAAAATTACTTAGAATCTGTCATTTTATTAAAAATAAAATGAACAAATAATCAGCTAAATAAAAATAAATAGTAAAATATTCGGAACTGAAAAATTCACTGCTACTACTGTTGCTGAGAACACTAAATGTAGAAATCTAACAATATAATTTGTACAACCCATTTTTATTTTTAGTCTCATTTTCAATAAATGATTAATTAATTCACTCATAAAACTTTATGTTTCAATGTTCGATGATCATTTTTGAAGAATTATTTAGTGGCATATTTTAATGGTTGATTGTCGCCACCTACTAGCTAAATAATGTAATTGCTGCCTACAATTTTATTTTTGAGCGTCGTTAAATGCTTATGACGGTGATTTTAATCTTTACCATAAACGTCAGTGGTTTTATCTAAACTATAAACTATTATACTAGTACTTCTGTGTTTTTTGACTGTTTATAATCCAAGCACTAAATCTCTTTCTTGATTTTTGTTTTTCAATTACAGATTTAAATGCAGCGATTCAAAAGATTAAGAAACATAAGCAAATCACCGTCATTTACAATTTATGTTGCGTGGGTGTTGCGATCCTGATCTTTTAATGATTAATCGTGCAGCTTACACTGAAAGCATTAATGCAGGCTAAACAATTAATGACAGAAAACACCTTTAATGAAACCCACTACATCCCGAATAACCTTCCATAACATCTTCCATTATCATTATATTTTATTGGAAAGCCTAAATGCTTTCATACATGTGATTTGAATGACGCGAGAGGCGATCTCTCTCTGATCGTTATAAATTTAGGATTAATCTACCAGTAAAAATATATAATAATCCACGGGTCACGTGTGTTCAGAACTGTGGGTTGTGATCCATCCTAATCACGGATCAAATGTGATACGTTACACGCCTACATAAAACCGTGTCATAGAGCAGAAGTAAAGTGGGGTATGAAACTCAGAAGGAATAGTTAACCCAAAAATCTAATTCTGTTAATAATTACTTTCCCTTATGTCATTCCAATCCCCTGAGGCCTTTGTTCATCTTCAGAACAGAATTTAAGACTTTTTAGATGGAATCAGAGAGCTCTCGTCAGAGCGATCCAGATGCTCAAAGTCCAGAAAAGGAGCCAAAAATAGTCAAAACATTCCATGTGACTTCAGTGTTTAAACTGTAATCATACTACTGTAAGAGCATTACTGGGTCAACAAAAAAAAATTGATGTTTTCCTCATCAGATTCCATATTTAATGCAGGCAATATGCCTCTTATGGCTGTGCTGCTTGCTTACTTTAATGGAAAATACATTGCACTGGTCAATGTAAACACTAGTAGATGCAATCGTCCTGGCCAAATCGGCCCACTGGCCTCTGTCCATCATGGCCTCCTAACCCTCCCCATATCATAACTGGCTTTCTCGCTCCACCAATCAGCTGGTGTGTGGTGTGCTGTCTGGCGCAAAATGGCTGCCGTCACGTCATTCAATTGGATGCTGCACACTGGTGGTCGATGAGGAGATTCCCCCCATTGTGTAAAGCGCTTTGCATGCCCAGAAAATGTAAATGTAAAATATAAATGTAAAAAAATATTATTATTATTATTATTATTATTATTATTATTATTATTATTACATTTACATTTACATTTAGTCATTTAGCAGACGCTTTTATCCAAAGCGACTTACAAATGAGGACAAGGAAGCAATTTACACAACTAAGAGCAACAATGAATAAGTACTAAAGGCAAGTTTCAGGTCTGTAAAGTCTAAGAAGGGAAGTGTTAGTAGTTTTTTTTTTTTTTTTTTTTTTTTTCTTTCTTTTTTTTTTTTTTTGTACAATTAGTGTGATATTCAAAGAGGCAATTGCAGATTAGGAAGGGAAGTGGAGACTAAATAGTTGAGTTTTTAGTCGTTTCTTGAAAATAGCGAGTGACTCTGCTGTTCTGATGCAGTTAGGGAGTTCATTCCACCAACTGGGCAGATTGAGCGTGAGCGTTCGCGAAAGTGATTTTTTCCCTCTTTGGGATGGAACCACGAGGCGACGTTCATTCACAGAACGCAAGTTTCTGGAGGGCACATAGATCTGCAGAAGTGAG
Source organism: Danio rerio (assembly GCF_052040795.2). Lineage (NCBI taxonomy): Eukaryota > Metazoa > Chordata > Actinopteri > Cypriniformes > Danionidae > Danio > Danio rerio. Next base: position 18,675,881 of record NC_141025.1, read on the forward strand.
TGCAGATAAGAAGGTGCTAGGCCAGAAGTCACTTTGTAGGCAAACATCAGAGCTTTGAATTTGATGCGAGCAGCAACTGGCAGCCAGTGCAAACGGACTAGCAGCGGAGTGACATGTGCTATTATTATTATTATTATTATTATTATTATTATTATTATTATTATTATTATTATTAGTGACATTATTATTATTATTATTATTATTACTACATGAAGTTTTTTGACTATGTTTTGGTTCCTGGACTTTAAATGACTTGGGATTGTTGCTGTTGGAGGATAAGAGAGTTCTCGGATTTAATTACTAACTTAATATGTGTTTTGAATATGAATGAATCTCTTAGGTTATTTGACCAACATGATGGTAAGTATTTAATAACAGAATTATTATTATATATATTTTTTTGGGTGAATTATTCCTTTAAGATCAATAGGCCACAAAAGAACAGATTTATAAAAAGATTGATTTAAGTATCTTGGCATAACTCTAGACATTAATTTAAAACTTGATAGTCATGTTAAAATATAAGTAAAAAGTTAAGCAAAGTCTAAACTGTTTTCGTTTTATTAGAAGGTTTTTAACAAATCAAACAGCAAAATTATTCATGCACACAATGATATTCTCTCACTTGACGCATTGCACTACATCATGGTCACAAGCCTCTTTAACTACATTGAAGCCTATTGACTCAATAAATAAACAAGCAGTTAAAACTATGGACTTAAAGCCTATGTGATGGCATCATTGTGAAGTTTTATGCAAACATAACCTTTTTAGTTTCGATAGTTTTATTAAATTTAATTATCTTAAATTGGTTTTAAATGGTTAAATAATCATGTTCCAATGCTCCATGTTCCAAAATGTTCCAATTTTCTGATCTAATCAGTAGGCATTAAACCTAGTCACACGAGCAACTGCTAATGGTGACTGTCTAGTGCCAAAGTGTAAGACCTCTTTTGCTCAATCTGTTTTCTCTGTTAAGGGAGCCAAACTGTGGAATGATTTACCGGTTAGCCTAAAATCAGAAAGTAATCTAAATATTTTTAATTATTTCTAAGTAATTTTATGTAAAGAATTATCAATGTTGTGTATATGCATTTATTATATTTCCATTTTGTAAATTTTGTCAAGCCTCCTGTGGACAGGTGTTGAGAATTAGCAAGTTTGCTATAACACTTAAATAAATTACATTCCAGTGTAATTGTGATGTCCATGTCAAATAAATTAATAAATAAATAAAATGCAAGTCAATGGATATCAACACTTAAAAGTATTCATAGCACTTGACCTTTTCCACATTTTTTTGTTACAGACTTATTCAAAAATGGATAAAAATGTATTATTTCCTCAATTCTACACACAATAGCCCATAATGACAATGCAAAAAAAGATTTTTCACCTCACCTAATAAAACCAGAAACAGGTGTAAAAGTCCATTTACAGTAACTGATTTATTTTTTTAGACTTAATTTTTATGCAACTCGCAATGACTTTGAATGATCTGTCTTATACAAGTGTGTACTGTGTGACTGATTGGCAGTGGAGGAAGAAGGACATCAACTCTTGTTTGATGTAGCACAACTGGGGCGCGATAACCAGCAGGACATTATGTAAATGCCTCATACTTATTACCCTCGTTTCAATAAAATGCTATCTAACCAAATAGCACAGACTTCCAATGTCCCCTGTGGGAGAAAAGACAACTTTACTAATTACGCCATACCAGTGCGGGACGATGATGTAACAGAGCTGGGATGTTTGGCATTATAAGAATGTCCCATTTCCTATTTGGCACTTTGGGTGGCATTCATGTGAAATGTACCATGCATGGTACACTGCCCTAACCAGCAGATAGTCCAGTATTATGGTGGAGCCACCGTAATGACCCAATTTCATTTGTTTCACAGAGAAAAGGGAGGTGCTTGCAGAAATCTCGCAAACCACTGCCAAACTTTCCTTTTTTGTTGTCTTATGGAATTAGACGTGATCATTTTAGACTCATTGAACCAAATGGTTTTCTACAGGTTTGGTGGAATCAGAAACCTCTTCAGCACACTTGGACATTAGCCGATTGCATTTCCCTTGTTTCTGCTTGGATTTACCCTACATGCTTGTCTTGAACCTTTTTTCACCTCTCGTTCCCGTTTAGTCTGTTCTCTGTCTCTCATGTTCATGTGCATTGCTCAACCTTCCTGTTGTGCTAACCTGAAATCGGCTTACTTTACATCCCAGCAGTGAGTGCCATTTGACCGGCTCAAATGTCAGGCCTGCAATTATTAGCGTAATAGCGCATGAACCTGAGGTAAACTCTGGACAACATGAGGTTTTGACCAACTGATCTCTGTTAGATAAGCCTCGGTGGAGAAAAGCACCGGGGCAAAAATCAATACTAAATTGTATGCAAAAGCTAGGTACAGGTAGGTAGCTTGTAGGTAATAATGTTGCAAAAAATGTTTCACAAGACCTCAGAGTACAGTTTTAAGTCATCAATATTAATTTACTTTTGCCTGTGTATGTTTTATTGACTTTATATAAGTGCCAATAGCCATTGACTTGCCTTTTATGAAGCTGTACTTTTGTGGCTTTTTAATCTAAAAGGAATTGTTAACCAAAAAAAGAGAACAAATGTCAGGCAATTATTAGCATAATAGCGTAAGAACCTGAGGTAAACTCTGGACAACATGAGGCTTTGACCAACTGATCTCTGTTAGATAAGCCTCAATGCAGAAAAGCACCCATCACAAAAAATATACATTGCATCCAGAAAGTATTCATAGCGTTGGACTTTTTCCACAATTTTTTTTTGTTACAACCATATTTCAAAATGGATTAAATTAATTGATTTCCTCTAAATTCTACACACAATAGCCCATAATGACAATGTGAAAAAGATTTTCTCAAATTGTTGCAAATTTATTGCAAATATAAAACCTGAAAAATCACATGTACATAAACATTCACAGCCTTTGCTCAAAACTTTGTTGATGCACCTCTAGCGGGAATTACAGCCTCAAGTCTTTTTTAATATGGTGCCACAAGCTTGGCCCACCTGTCTTTGAGAATTTTTGCCCATTCCTCTTTGCAGTACCTCTCAAGCTCTATCTGGTTGGATGAGAAGCGATGGTGTACAGCCATTTTCAGATCTCTCCAGAGATGTTCAATAGGATTTGACTCTAGGCTCTGGCTAGGCCACTCAAGGACATTCAAAGAGTTGTTGTAAAGTCACTCCATTGGCAGTGTGCTTTGGGTCATTGTCCTGCTGGAAGATGACTGGTCGCCCCAGTCTGAGGTCAAGAGCACTCTGAAGCAGGTTTTCATTCAGGATGAAGCTGTACATTGCTGCATTCATCTTTCCCTCTATCCTGACTAGTCTTCCAGTTGCTGCTGATGTAAAAAAAATCCTCACAGCATGATGCTGCCACCATCATGCTTCACTGTAGGGATGGTGTTAGCCTGGTGATGAGCGGTGCCTGGTTTTCTCCAAATGTGTTCAGAGTTTCAGAGCAGCAGAAATGTTTCTGTAACCTTCTCCAGCCCTGTGCCTGAAGGCAATCCTGTCTCTGAGGTCTACAGACAGTTCCTTTGTCTTCATGCTTGGTTTGTGCTTTGGCATGCACTGTCAACCCTGGGTCCTTATATAGACAGGTGTATGCCTTTTCAAATCATGTCCAACCAACTGAATTTACCACAGGTAAATCCCAATTAAGCTGCTGAAACATCTCAAGAATGATCATTGGAAACACAGAATGTACCTGAGCTCAATTTAAAGTTTCACGGCAAAGGCTGTGAATACTTATGTAAATGTGATTTTTCAGGTTTTTTATTTTTAATCAATTTACAACAATTTCAAAAAATCTTTTTTCCCCATTGTCATTAAAAGGGTAATGTGTGTCGAATTTTGAGGGAAACAAATGAATTGAATCTATTTAGGAATAAGATTGTAACATAAAAAAATGTGGAAAAAGTGAAGCGACATGAATACTTTCCGGATGCACTGTATGCAGTCAACAAGAAATGAGGGCATCATAAACCCTCTGGGCAGGTTAGAAACACTATAAAGAGGCAGCTATAAAGTGATACTATGTGATATAAGCAGTTTTGGACATCTAACCTTCACATGTGTGCACAGATGACACTACATAATAGCCCTGGGGGTTTCCCATAGAATCTAAATGCAGATTCAGATGGCAATGAAATTTTAATAATAATTTACTATATCACTGCAAAAGAATGCAAGCACCAGCATTAACAACCTTTTATTTTTAACCGATTATGATTGATATTATTATTATTTTATTGCCCAATTATATTATATAATAATACCGAGTCATATTTTTATAAGCTGTAAGCTTTAAACCCAATCAATGATGTTAAAATCAATGATGTTAAACTGACTAAATTATATATTGTACCAAAATATGTGCAGTTCTACTCTTGACTGTTTATGAAATAAACCCTTAAAAGTCCTCTTAATTGGAGACCATAGATATTTACATTTGGAAGGAATGCACCAGTAGAGCTGCCATTTTAGCACAGGGTAGCGCTCCTTTTAAATAAATGTGGGACCAAGGTGCAGTAGAGGACTGGCTATCCAGAGCCAAAGATATATACAGTACACATATATACATAAATCTATGATTGGGAGTTTTCCCGGTGGTCAGTATGCAAATTTCTTTTAAATGACGAAAATTATAATTTTACCTTTTTTAACATTGATGGATAAGTGATCGCACGGGCATAGAGCATGTGTTTGGGTGCATGGAAATGTATTATCCTCCCTCCCTGTTAAATCTGATCTAATCCATGTCCTGAAACACACCTCTCCTGCTTTCACTTCTCTAACAGAGGGAGCGATTTGTTTGTGAAAGAATGTCCGTTATGAACGACTCGTCCATTTAGACGACAATTTTACAAGTTTCTAGCAAAGCAGCATCTTGTTTTCATATTTCATTTACATTGTTTGCCGATTTTATTCAACCAAACTAGCATAAGCCTAGTATTTTGTGTGAGTTGGTGCTACTTTCCTTATGATCAGTGCAGTAAGTGACTGTATTATCATCAATACTTATTTAGCACAAAAGTTTGTAACATATAAAAATGTAAAAAACTAAATCTTCCAAATTAACTGTTCCACCTTTATGCTTTGTTTTCTTTGTTTGCTTGTTACTACACCCGTACACAGCACTAAAGTCCTGCATCTTCACATTGGCTTTAGTCTTGACTAACTGCGGTTGAATGACATTTGTCCTGGGAGCACTGTACAAATGTGGCGGCGCTACTGACGCATGCTAAGGGGCCGTACACGATATCTGGTGTTTATAGCTATGATTTGAGACCAAGACAAATGAAGACAATACCAAAACCTTTAAAAACTAGCCTTGAAAACAAAACCACATAATTATATATAATAATGATAATAATAAATATATATATATATATATATATATATATATATATATATATATATATATATTTTTTTTTTTTTTTTTTTTCTGTTTATTATTATTATTATCATCCTCATCATCTTTTTTCACCCTTTTCTCTGTATTTTTATTCAATTACAGAATATGTTTCTACTATAAACTGTTGATGCAACAGTGACTCTTGAACTGAAAACAAGCCTCCTGCACTTTTAACACCAACAGTCTGTAGCTGATTCACTGAGTGAGAGTGAGGAAAACAGAGCCAGATAAACTCACAGCTGTCGCAGAGAACAGCACATTTCACAGTGAGAAAAACACCACGCTGGAACTCACTTTTCCATCTGACAGACACACACACACACACACACACACACACACACACACACACACACACACACACACACACACACACACACACACACACACACACACACACACACACACACACACACACACACACACACACACACACACACACACACACACACACACACACACACACATACTTGTTTTTGTGCCCCATGGGGACTTGTGACTAGAAGGTTAACTATGGGGACAGCAATTTCTAAATACAATTAAGCCATAATTTTAACTCATATGTGTCCAGGGGATTTTTTTATCATAAAAACAATAATTTTTTATCAAGAATTCTGAAGTTTAAAAAAATGAATTTTTGTCAGGTTTTTCTATTCTTGTGGGGACGTCGCTATTTTGTCTTACCACAAGGAACCACCAGGTGTCAATATGACATACCAGTATATTATCATATTTTTATAATAAGTCACTGTAAGACTAAAAATTACATTTAGACAACTATTAAAGAGTTATTTATAAGGGAAAATTGTGTGCATTTATATTTTATTGAATTTTACTTTTATCTTGCGTTCTCTGTTTATTCTATGTTATATTACAATAGACCATTTCTAAGGGTGTAAACAGAAAAAAGCCTTAGCTTTTTTTAAATAAAATAAAATGTTTATCCTGCTCAGTTGTACACATATGTTGTTTTAATGTGCATTTAAATAATGTATGAGCATCTTGGCATTCTATCAAGCATTTTTTTTATTAGATATTCTGAGATACGCATAAAAATTAACGAGACATAGCCAAATTTACGAGAATGTAAAAACTCAATACAACTCGGAAGTGTTTTAGTGTTTTAAACATTTATTTAAATGTTAACTTGAACGTTTTAGTATACTGCTCTTTAAGCAGATGCATGTTGAGTTTGCTTAAACAAGATTCACATACATGTTGCCTTTAACAAAGACAAAACTGGTGAAGGCCGTTTTACATTTTTTTGCTTTAACGAAATCAAACTTGTTGCTTTCAACAATCATGAAAAAAAAACAGTGGTGAAGGCCCTTTCACCTACCTTTCACATTTTTTTAAGTAATATATTTTCTTTCTTCCGGCAAACACGAAAAAAATAATTAGATGAAGGTCCTTACCTTTCACAACTTTTTCTTTAGGGAATCAATGCGATTTTTTACATAAAATTTCACCCCCTCCCAACTTCTATTTTGAAGTGCTGCTGGGGAACTTTCGATACAGTTCATGCACTAGGCTTTACCAGGAACCTTTCCAGACATTATGAATTCCATCATTGTCTTCTCCACGGCCTTGATCTCCTCCAAAGACCACCTTCTTCGCTCGTTTTGTGAAGATCCTGAATAAAATTTAAAACATAATTAGTGAAAAAAAGACTTAAAGACCAAATAAAACTAATTCCTGGTCTTTAGTGTGTCTCATTGTTTTTAAAGTTGTATACACATTTTTGCTAAAATTTAGTTGATGGCTGAAAATCTGTCATGTTTACATCACCCAGCAATAAAAGGAAAAAAATGCTTGCAATTAGTCACCATGTAAGTTTAACTATTCTCGTAAATTACAGCAAGATGTCTAAAACTTTTAGTTAATAGTTATTTGTGAGCTTCTGCATGCAGGCCACTTTTCATATGCTAACGAATATGTTATGCTATCAAAAATCAGATAATTTCAGAAACTGATTTTTATTTGTTTACATTCAAATCAGTTAAGCAGCTGCAAAGAAAACCACATTTACATACGATTCTAAGGTTTGACAGATCAAAAGCAGTAGCTAAAAAATGACTAATTATGACTTTTTTACTGTACTGTACCTGCAAATGCAGCACTTTTTTTGTGATTCTGCATCAACTTTGTGAGTCAACAACATGATTTAAGGCTTTAATTAAACAGTATATGTAATATTACAGCTGCCCCTATATAAAAGTGCCCGCAGTATGAAGCAGGCAGTATTGATTGAATTCATGGATAATGACTAGAAGGAAATCCGTTTGTGACGTCTACCTTGCATGTACATGAATAAACTTTAGAAGAAAAACAGAAAGGGCAACTTATTTCAGAAGACATTTTAAAAAACAGCTTACTCTTTGTTCTGTGCGGTTCCGGCAAGTCCTTGCTAGTCGGCTGCAGTTTTTTAGGATTCTTGCCTCCTACAAACATACGAGTACAACTGAGAACATTATTCAGTAATGGCACAGAATACCTACTAAGTAAATTAGCAGTAAATTTGTCACACATGTATTTAAGAAAATATTAGCAGTCGAAAACATATTTTCACTTCATCCTCAGGATATAAAAATATATAATATAGAACATATAGAATAGAAAAATAATGAAAGCAAGTAAAGGGCAAATCATAAAAGCAGTGCACAGAATGAATTTTATTCACAATTATAACAACGTCAGAAGTTTTTAAAGCATCTTTTTTATTTAAATCTCATTACCTTTGGATGGTTCTTGGTGTTGTCCAACCTCAGCAGACTTCTTTGATTTCTCTGAAAAACAATACATCTCTTTTAGCACAAGATTTTTCAATAATAACTCTTAAATACCAATATCAGACCGTTGTCACAGCCACCTCCCCAACCTGAATCCCAGTACACCTGACCACAGTTCCCTAATAACTGATTAATTACACCCCTCATCAGTTTCCTTTATAACCAATTACTCTGCACTTACCCATTGCTACTTACCTGTTATTGTCAACACATTTGTTCATTTCGCTAACCAATCCTTCAAAGCTTTCAGTATGGCCACAGAAGCACTCTCGACCTCCAAACATTTATTCTGTTTCCACCCAGGTTCATCCACCAATGGCAATTTCACTCACCAGACTTTGACAGTAGCTAGTGGGTGGAACGAGACCGTGCTCATTAGAACCTATCAACAAAGCTTGAACCCAAACATTCGTTCTGCTATTATGATGTACAACACCATTGAGTAATGGTGTCTGCCTATTGCCTATTCCAATCACTATCTGCTTGCCATATCTCCAACGCCACTCACGAGCTTGCCTCCTATGCTGCCTGTACTCCGGTACCAGATCTCTTGCAAGTGTACCTTACCCACGTCTCAAGCACAGAAGCTGAATGCCACCTACCTGCTGAAGTATGTTTATTCTGCACTGCCCCTGGACATTTATTCATAGACTGCCTCATCAAGCCCCACGTCCAGTGTTGAATCCTGATACCCAAATCATGTCAGTGGTCGCATCAGAGTATTCTGCATTACAGGAGGTCTTTAGTAAATGGGCAACCCCTTATCTTCCATCTCATCAGACATGGGACTGCACTATCCAGCTGCTGCCTAGAGCACAAGGCTATGGATGAGTGTGTGGAGGACTTGATCATCAATCTCACTGCCTGCTTCCAGGTTCTTCTTTGTGGGCAAAAACAATGGAAGTCTCCATTATTGCATTACATTTACATTTTACATTTAGTCATTTAGCAGATGCTTTTATCCAAAGCGACTTACAAATGAGGACAAGGAAGCAACTTACACAACTATAAGAGCAACAGTGAATAAGTGCTGTAGGCAAGTTTCAGGTCTGTAAAGAAAGTATAAGAAGCAAAAACATTAGTAATTTTTTTTTATTAGTGGAGGAGCCAGAGAGGCAATTGCAGATTAGGAAGGGAAGTGGAGACTAAATAGTTGAGTTTTTAGTCGTTTCTTGATGACAGCGAGTGACTCTGCCGTTCTGATGCAGTTAGGGAGTTCATTCCACCCACTGGGCAGATTGAATGCGAGAGTTCGGGAAAGTGATTTCTTTCCTCTTTGGGATGGAACCACGAGGCGACGTTCATTCACAGAACGCAAGTTTCTGGAGGGCACATAGATCTGCAGGAGTGAGAGCAGATAAGAAGGGGCAAAGCCAGAAGTCACTTTGTAGGCAAACATCAGAGCTTTGAATTTGATGCGAGCAGCAACTGGCAGCCAGTGCAAACAGATGAGCAGTGGAGTGACATGTGCTCTTTTAGCTTCATTAAAGACCACTCGTGCTGCTGCGTTCTGAAGCAGATGAAGAGCATTAAATACCACACACTGAACTCCCAGGTAGTCCAGTTGCCTTACTTACCGACTGGAAGATGTAAAAGACAGCTTTCGTCAACCCTTTTGGTACTGCAAGTACCAGGTCATGCTGTATGTACTCTCCATCTTCCCAGCCATCTTTCATTATGCAAGGTGTTTTGTGAGTTCCTCCATTGTTTTGTTATTGTCTATATTGAAGACATCCTGATTAACTCCCTTAACTTGGCCAAATAGTGCCAGCACATCACAGCGGTCTTATAACATCTTTGCCTACAAACCAGGGCAGTAGAAGACCCTCTGAGGCAGTAGAAGACCCTCTGGCTCCTGCAAGCTTGGTATTGGTGGCACAGTGGATGCCAGTGGCCAAAGATGTTATCAGCTCCATCCGTACCCAACATCACATAAGGGTATCAGGAGCCTCCTCTGGAGAAGACTGTAATCTCAGGCAGTCACCACAGCCACCTTCCCCACCTGAATCCTAATCAATCCGATCAAAATCCCCTGCTTACATTTTTATCGCACCTCTGCGCTCCCTCATCAGTTCCTTTTATTAACAGTCACTCTGCTCTTACCCAGAGTTTGATCTACGGTTCACACCAATGAACTTACCTGACTCACCCATTGCTACTTACCTGTTTGCTGTTGTTGGTTCTTTGTGTCCTGGTCTCATTGTTTTTTGTGTTCTCCTAGATTAATACCACTACCTGCACACAAAGACTCTAAAATAAGCAACAGGCCAATAATGATTACCTGCTCCACTCAGTGCGATGTTCAGACCTAACTTTGTTAACCGCATCAGCTAAACTCTCCCACTCTATTTTTTTCTTTTGTTATTAATTCTGGAGGACAAACTTGCAAATAAAACAGTTTTTCTCTGGTCTACCTCCGAAAACAGCACCTCACATTCACATTCTGTTCAAAGTTCCTTTTTTTGCTTCATTTTGCCGTTACTTTTTCGTTGGGTTTTGCCAAAGTAGAGTCATTAGCATATTCATACGGGGGAGGAGGCAGGGAGGGGTTTTGTGCTCGTGCATGTTGCGCTCAGTTTCACGTTCATTCAGATGTACAAACAGAATATGCGCAAGATTTAGCGTACGCAGTGTTTCATACATCTGAATTTTTTTTCTGTGTTTTAGTATGATTTCCACGCAAGTCTTCGTACATGAGGCCCCTGGTCTCTTGATTTATCCTGTCTCCAGTCTCACTGTGTGCATGACTACAGCAATGACACCCAGTTTTTTTTCCCAAGTAATGTGTACCATTTTCCACCTTTCCCATCATTTCCTTTCAGTTGAAGAACATTGAGAATTTAATAAGATCATTACTAATGAGAATGTTTAAAATAATAATTTTAATTGTCACTTATTGTGCTGTGTGCTTTAAGAATATGTTGTCCTTAATGTTTTTTTTCGGGACTAAAAGCAAGCTGAAAAGAAAAGTGAATGATGTGTGTAAACAGCAGAAGTGATTTCCTCCATGTTTAGGCGAACACACTTTCACTTTCATGCAATGAAGATAATGCACAGAGGAAAGATGACTGTGGAGCTGCATTTTTCACAGGTGTCTAAACACTAAGAGCTGTATGATAAACACAACAGCAACAACAATGTCAGCAGGAGGACATTATTATGGAGAGTAGCAAACATGATTTAATACTGAGTTTCATTTCACTTTTCTTCCATGACAGGTACAAGCCTTAACACTGACAATACATGACAATAAACCATACATTTGCTTTTATTTTACTATGTTTGTGGTCATTATTCCTTGCTAAGCACAAAACAAATAACACACATTACACATACAGTACCTGCTGAATTTGAAGGTGAGGCACCATTTCCAGTTGACTCAATCTCATTTTCAGACTCGGATCCATCACTGTCTAGCAAAAGTTTCTCTATAACAGACAAAATTATTAGGCAACAACTTTTGAATAACATTCAACAATTGTCTATAACTAATGCTGGTGTTCCCGGTAATAACCCAGGAATACTTTACCTTGGGGATCAATCTGGATTTCATCCAAATTCTGTCCTTTAAACTGTGAAAGCTGTCCTCGTTCCATGGCCATCAAGACTTTGCTAATTTTTGCTAGCTGCAATGTGCCTTCAGGAAGTCTGTAATATTGCCTGTGGACCCTGATGTCATGCCCTAAAAAATCTGCGAGGTTATCCATTTCATTCTCTTTTAAGTTTAGCACCTTAGACATAGTGGCCATGTGCTTTCGCAGTTTGGTGGAGGACAATGCCTCGGGGTGCTTTGCTCCACAGCTTTTTGCTATGTTACGAATGACGTCAGATCCTCTGAAGAAAGTGAGAGCTTGGGGTCTTCCGAACATAAAGACGTTCTCATCTGGCACATCACAGCTGCGGCGAGTCTTCACCAACAACTCCATTGAGACGACCATATTAGGAGTGAGCAAAATGGGGACTTTTCTGCCACGTTTTCCTCGGACTTCGATTCTTTGAAAATGACTACAAAGTGACTTCTCTAGATCGGACAGAGCAAGCTCAACATCCGGATGAGTTGAGGATGTGTCCCTTAATGTAAACGAATTAAGTGACATCTTAGACACCTCTCCTTCCCTTCTTCGATTAAATAGTATCACCTGACAAAGCGTGACTTTGGCAAGTTCTGCCCAGTGCTTCATACTTTGTTCTTCCTCAAGTCTTGCTTGATATGCCTTACTTTGGCAGTCAAGATACTGATGCATTTTCTTCACATCTTCCGCAAACGGAAGAAGCTGTGGACAGTTCCATTTAACTTCACTCAAATTACGAAGGGCCTGGGATGACACACACTCACTCCATTTAGTGTCACATATTTGCTTGAAGGCTTGCACGTTGCTAAGACTATTCTTATCATCTGCCATCATGGCATCACACTCAATAATGCTGGCCATCTTCTTGAGGTTGTGCCCTAACTTCAGTGCTAAAGATGGTGTTTTAAATGTGCTTGTCTCTTCGTTCAAGCCAGCTACACTGTGAACTGCTTGAATAACATAAGGGAAATTAGCTGGAATAAAGAAATCAGACACCTCCTTCAGCTTACCATTTTTTTTCCCTTCGAGGACAAGACGTCCAGTTTCACGCATTTTTTGCCTGATGTATTCATGCTTCGTAACATCATGGCCATGCTTATTGAAGAGATGTTGCCCTAATTTCAGTATGATTTTCTCTTTGCGGACAACATGGGTTATCTCATCGTCATGCATATCAAGCACCATTTTCCAAAACCTTTCACTTATACTGTCTGGAACAGGTTCAGCATATGAGCAAAGTGACTGAACACGAGTTTTCCCTGGCTTCATTTTGTTAATTTTCTGGCTCAGCTGGCATCTTTGCATATGCCGCCATAGCGATTTTCTCTTCAGATACGCTGAACAGTTAATGCAGTGCAAATAATCACTTGCATTTACTGGTGCAGTGGATTGTTGTTTAGGAATCACCGTTCCTCTTCCTTCACTGAGTACCTGAGCGTTATGACATCGGTTCCCCTTATTCCTTAACAAACTCAGCTGTATTTTTCGCTCTTTAGAGCCTTTCGGAAAAGCAATCGCTCTTGCCACCTCTGGCTTATCTTTATGTTTAGACTCTAGGTGACGTGCGATTTTACTGAATGGTTTGAAGCAGAATAGGCAGTAAAACTTTTTGTTATATAGTCTGGCTCCATCTTTTTTTTTTTTGAGCATCATGACATTCACATTAAGATTATTGGGTGAATGTGATTCTTCATGTTCTCCTGATGAAGAAGATTGAAGTGAAGTGTCCTGTTTGTCAGATGCAGAGGATTGTGAAGGAGACACACGTCTTTTTTTACATGCTGGAACATTTGAAGTTGACTTTACCTTTTTCTTATTATTACTTATCTTTTTTACTAAACTCTCTACTTTTTCTGAAGTGTTACTGTCAGACTCTTCAGTATCTGGCACGTAATCATCCTCACTGATATCTGATCTTGATGAAGATTCTTCTGAAGCATAACCAAGTATTTTCTTGTTAAGCTACAAATAAAAGCCACAAGTTAGAAATCAGAAGTGACAAGACCAACGACATCTTAAAATTATGTGTATATCTGCAGCCACTGAATCGCTGGTAGTCATGACAGGCTACCAGTTTGTAACATTTTAAAAATATATATCTTATTTTGTGCTAAAAAGAAAAAACTGTGTTTTTAACCTTTTGAGGCTAAGTAAATAGAAAACAAATACAATTTTTGGGGTAAACTATAACTGTGGCTCACTGTCTAGACTGCATACTAAACACAGTGCTGAAATCTGGCACAGGTGCTCTAGTGCATGCTAACACACTACCAAATTTGGGGGCCAATTGCTGACTAGAGCACTGCAAACTGAAAATAACAAGTTTTGATGGCATGGTGAAAACACAAATCATACTTAACATAAGACTCACCAATCAAATTGAATCATTTAACACAACTAACCTTTGTTTGACACTTTGAAATCAAAAAAGAAATTTTCTCGCGTTCCTCATTTAAAGTTTTTGTATACGCCTTCACATAAAAAATATTTAAATGCGTGTATGTGTGTGTGAGAGATCGACGAACGAGTGCTCACTTCACTGCTCTGCAGATGCTGTGAACGGCTGGGTATATTTATTTTGGAGATAATATAAAATATGTTACGTACATACGTTGCTGCTGTTACGTACAAATTACGTATCAACTCAACACAATAATATCATATTACATCTAGACAAAATAGCCTAAGCTATATTAAATTAATTTAAAGAAATATTGTATATAATAAAAACATTAAATAAATAAACCATTATAAAATAAAAGCTATATCAATTTAGGTATATATAATACAAATAAATTAAACGGTTTCAAGCCATTTTTAACTTTCATTTTACAAAGGCCTATCTGGAAAAAAAGATATTTTCTAAAAACAATAAACAATGGAGGAGTTTTGAAATATTATTTATAAAGTATTTGGAGATGATGATATTAATCAAATCGTGCAAACAGAGCATTTTTGGGTGAGCGAAAGAGAAACTACCTTCTTCTTGTTTTATATTATGGCTGGTGCGCTCGGTCATCCCTCTGTTAGTGGCGAGACCACTCGATGCACGATGCCAGCAGTCGGCCAGCAAGTAAACTAATATAATGAATAAATATACATAGGCCTATGCGTATACATCACTTAATGCATTTAATAGGTTTGCATTCTGCACTGCAAGTCACTGGCCTGACAGTGGAAACGCGACATAATTTCAGCCTCACTGCTCAAGCTCTCGGACTATTGGCTCAGCCCGGCCCGATAAAAGCCCTGGCTCGCACTAGCCCAACAGTGGAAATGTATGGAGCTAGATTTGTTTCTTTATTATTCAATCAAAAATATTTAGTTTTAAAGTAAAATTAAGTATGTTGTAATTAAAGAATTAAAGATTTCAAATAAAAAACACGTTTATTTAAAAAACTTATGTCAATGATAATAAAATATTTTGGATTGCAAAAATAAACACTTGTCCTATTATGCTGTTACCACAATTTTCATTGCATACTCATTAATTTTGCTCTCTTTTCTGCTGTCTTTTATTGCACATCTAGAATCTTTGCTTGCAGGTTGAAATATTTTGCTTGTGAGTTGAAAA
The DNA here is from genome assembly GCF_052040795.2 of Danio rerio. NCBI lineage: Eukaryota > Metazoa > Chordata > Actinopteri > Cypriniformes > Danionidae > Danio > Danio rerio. The sequence continues at coordinate 18,691,272 of NC_141025.1, forward strand.
GTTTTGAACCCTTGAATGCCGGGGTTAATTTTGTATCTTTATTACTCAAACAAACATATGAAGTTTGACCAAAAGTAGGTAGAATGCAATTAAAAAATTAAAGATTTTAAATAATAAAAAAACATTTATTTAAAAAAATTCACACTACAAAAAATAAACTATTGCCATGTTATGCGGTTACCACCAGATTAATGCACTGTGTGCTCATTTATTTTGCTTTCGGTTTTGTTTCACTTTTTGCGAATCTAAAATTTTTGCTTTTGAGTTGAAAAGTTTTGCGAGTTGAAAACTGCAGCTCAGTGGGCGGAATCTTCTGAAACACCTTATTCTATTAGTCATCTTGATTGAGGTCACAGATTGGCCTCGCCCATTACATTTTCGCGCGGTTGGAATGGACTGCCGTGCCTTCTGTGACAGGAGCGAGCTATGGCGAGCAGCAGGTCTTCTTCAAGGTAGGTTAACTGAAACTATATAAAGTAAAGTATAATAACTTGTGTATTACCATACATATTTCCCATCTAAATATGTTACGACTGCTAGTATTAAACTCTGTCTAGTCAGTGATATTTTTGAATTCTCTCGATAAACTAACATTAGCTGTCGGCCATCAGTACTGTACAGTTGTAAAGGACAACGCAAGGCCAGTGTATTTTGGAAAATATACATTGATGTACCATTAAAGTCAGGCTTTTTGTCTGTAGATGATGGCCAGGTGTACAGTAGGTCTGCAAACAGACTGGGATACATTCTCGGCAACCATTAATCTTCAGTTAGTTTCCAGACAAAAGCTACTGTCTCTTTGAACTGGAGCATCATATTTATTCTCCACTGTTAGAAAATGTAGTAACTCAGTGTATGTATATTTCATTACAAACGTGACAAATATTTATTTAGTATATTTCGTTTCGCATATAAATGTTAGTTCATACATTAGTTAACTTGAATTAATTATGAACAGGATATCTGTTAAGCAATAATTAATCTTTGTTAATGTTAACTAAACATATTAATGCATAAGTTAAAAAATGATGGTGAACGAGTTTGTTTAGCATAAACTTTGTTAACTTAGTCATGTTCTATTGTATCTGCTTATATTAACAGCTTGATGTAATTAGCCAATGTTTATGGACAAATACAATAATGTATTTGTTCACTGACTAGATAATAGGGATGTAACGGTATCAGAATTTCACGGTTCGGTAATACCTCGGTATGAATGTCACGGTACGGTATTTATTGAATCATTTACAGGAAAAAAAAAACTTTTGAAAATACTCCAAAAAAAGTGCCAAAAGTGTCAATGACATACAAATTAGCCATCTATCTGTAAGCTTTGAAACACTAACTTCAATTTTAATAACAAAAAAATATTAAACCATGTAAAAAAATAAAGTTTCAATTTAGTATTGTTGAAAACTCATCACATTCAACATTTAATCATTCACTCACTTAGATAGAGATGGGTTTAAAGGAAAATTATCATATAATTATAATCTGGTAAAAGCTGGTATCTCTGGGCATTTACAATGTCCCCTGCAACAGAAAAAAACCCTCTCATTTGGGACTGAGGTTTCTGGAACAAGAGAGATATGACTTGGCCCAGGTTGACAGCAGTGGGGTAACATTGTGCATTGTCTTTCCCCCACTTGAGAAGACAAATCATGAGTGAGATAGAGGTCTCTTTGCGGTACAAGTCAATGTCTGAATCAATCTGAACAGTGTGCTGTGTTTCTGCAGTCCCCATGACTTTTATTAGTCGTATTCCCCAACTTGCAGGCACGTGCAAACATAGGGCTCAACCTGTGCAGTGCACATGCCCTTTTTAGTCTTGGATAGAAAATGCCCTTCCAAAACGATCAAAAGTGCCCCCGCGACGCGACACACCCTCCGTCCAATCCAGCCCTTCAGTAGGCGCGCGACAACACCTCTCTTGAATATGCGCGCTCAACCCCCCCTCGGCGCTTTACAATACGCGCGCCACAACACAGCTGATCAGAACGCGCGCGACAGCACCGCTATTCAGCACGCGCGCGGCGACAACACCTGCTTTAGGTTCGATCATTTCCATCTTTTTTTCATCTCCGCTACTAGCAGCACACTCCATTTCCGCATTACTGGATCTGTAGCGACAACAGACCGCAAAGGATTATGGCCACGCCGGGGCTGATGGGAAATGAAGTTTCAGCTACGTCCCGTTCGCTTCATTCGCCTGAGCAAATTTTCTCAGGAGACCTATAGTTTTACCGAGTCATGCGACTTCGGTAATATCGAAAAAATTAATATTGCGGTATGACGGTATTTACAATACCGTTACATCCCTACTAGATAACATAACTAAATAAACAGCATTTATTCAGTAATACTACATTTTTGTTAACGGAAACTTATACAAATAGTAATGTTACTTAATGCAGCAAATACTGAACAGCTCACATTCTTCAACAGGCATGTCATTCATGTTTGTAGACTTTTTACTAACATGATTTATCTCTAGCAAAGCATTAGTTGAGGGAATTAGGAACATTGTTGTAAAATGTGCACTACTTCAACACGCTACATTTGTAAACTGACTTACCACTAACCCAACATTATAACTGATGTGTTACTAACATCTTTGGGTTTATTACAAAGCAGTAATTAATGATTTTACTGGAGATATATATATATATATATATATATATATATATATTAAGAACAATTATGTTAGTAAAGAATTAACGTTGGAGAGGTGCACACTTCATAATAAGCTTTCTGATTTCCTTAAAAAATGCTCAGTTACTGAGTGATAAACCATGTTAGTAAAGAGTTTGCAAATGTTAGTAACACAATATACAATGTTAAAGTCGTTTTGAAAAGTAACAGGGCAGTTTGCAGGTGATCTTCGCTATATAATTTGTTTAGGCATTATTGCAAATATTTGGTCTTTAAAGGAACTGGTATAAATCAGTTGTAAATTAATAAATGTATTTATAAAACAACAATACATAGACACGAGAGATATGTGGATTATAAATATTACATTAATCAGAACAATTTTCTCATCTGTTTCTTCAATTTATCCTTACAGGTTGATCACTCAGTCTTAGCGGTCGTAAAACATCTGCTTTGACTCCTGCGATGTCCACATCTACACTGTCTTAAATCAACGAATCAACATCCACAATGATTCCACAGGCGTCTCCATCTGCATTGTCTACTTAGACATCAACATCTGCACTGACTGACCAGACATTTATTCACTAAACTCATCAATCACCACCTGATGTGTGTTGAATTATTTTCTGGAATTGTGTCGGATTTCGACAATAGTAGATTTTGACTTTTTACAAGTGATTTTAAATGTATTTTTTTATACATTTATTGTTTCCCTTTCTGGAATTTATTTTGCATTGAAGAAATATAAATGTTTTATTTTATTTTATTAATTCAGCTAAAATATTTCCCAGCTGTAGCTTTTAATAACAAAAATACTGTTACATAAATGGTATAATACACTTTACTGCAGTATAGTAAAGCACTATAGCATGTGTCTGTATAAATTATATTTTTATGTGGAAGATATGTGTAGAAGATACATTTATTTAGTAGTGCATTTGCCAACATATACGTATTTTTTATACGGTATACGGTTTAAGTAATAATACAGTAGTAGTAGGGATGTTAAAAAATGCCTGTCAGCTATAATTTAACATAAAATCGTGGCAGCGACCTAAATCTACCTTTTAAAAATGAGTTTACAGTCCATCTCATGTATATATATATAGCGTTTTCACGCGATTGTACTGGACTCCTTTAGTGACCAGAGCGAGCAACAGGTCTTCTTCAAGATAAGTATAATAACTTGTATATTACCATCCACATTTTCCTAAACTCTGTCTAGTCAGTGATATTGATGAATACTCTCGATTGACTAACATTAGATGAAATATGTGCAAGATATATATATATATATATATTAGAGATATAAGATATATATATATATATATATATATATATATATATATATATATATATATATATATATATATATATATAAATAAAACAATACATGTGTTCAAAAGTATGTGCACAGCTGAGACGTGCACAACTGTGTTCTCCATCGCATCTGCATCCAGATTATATTGGTGGACTTACAGCTAATCTGACTAGACAGAGTTTAATACTAGCAGTCGTAACATATTTAGATGGGAAATATGTATGGTAATACACAAGTTATTATACAGTTTCAGTTAACCTACCTTGAAGAAGACCTGCTGCTCGCCATAGCTCGCTCCTGTCACAGAAGGCAAGGCAGTCCATTCCAACCGTGCGAAAATGTAATGGGCCTGGCCAATCTGTGACCTCAATCAAGATGACTAATAGAATAAGGTGTTTCAGAAGATCCCGCCCACTGAGCTGCAGTTTTCAACTCGCAAAACTTTTCAACTCAAAAGCAAAAATTTTAGATTCGCAAAAAGTGAAACAAAACCGAAAGCAAAATAAATGAGCACACAGTGCATTAATCTGGTGGTAACCGCATAACATGGCAATAGTTTATTTTTTGTAGTGTGAATTTTTTTAAATAAATGTTTTTTTATTATTTAAAATCTTTAATTTTTTAATTGCATTTTACCTACTTTTGGTCAAACTTCATATGTTTGTTTGAGTAATAAAGACACAAAATTAACCCCGGCATTCAAGGGTTCAAAACTTTTCAACTCACAAGCAAAATATTTCAACCTGCAAGCAAAGATTCTAGATGTGCAATAAAAGACAGCAGAAAAGAGAGTAAAATTAATGAGTATGCAATGAAAATTGTGGTAACTGCATAATAGGACAAGTGTTTATTTTTGCAATCCAAAATATTTTATTATCATTGACATAAGTTTTTTAAATAAACGTGTTTTTTATTTGAAATCTTTAATTCTTTAATTACAACATACTTAATTTTACTTTAAAACTAAATATTTTTGATTGAATAATAAAAAAACAAATCTAGCTCCATAGAAATGCGGCTAATGACTTGTGATGGCTTTGGAGAGTTTAGATGTTGAAAAATACAGTTCTATGAATCACTAGTGGCTGCTTACCTTTGTCTCTTCTTTAGCACAAGCTGTCACCTCATCCACTGCAAATTCTGTCACAGATGACAGGAATGTTATTCAGGTTGACAATGAACAATGCCAATATGGCTGTTCATACTAAAGTAAAACATTCATTTCAGTAAAACTTCAATACATTTTTGGTTTGTTTCCTTGTACTAGTTACAGTTCTAAAACCCTTAAAATAAATATCACTATAGGATAACAAATCCAGAAGACTTAGCTAAAGCCTTTTCAACAACACACAGAACACTTAAAAAATAATGTCTATGTTTAGTTAACCATTAAAATAATGCACGATTATGCTGGATATTTCTTTTATTTAAAGGTTGTGCTCTAACAAAGTTAAACTCAGGTTAGTCTGGCTCAAAAAGTGGAGTATGATTCTTATATGTAAGGATTATTTTGAGTACTAGCTAACAGGACAATTCATGATCTTAACGTTACCTGTGCATCCAGAGCATCTGTCACTTTTATCGTCCTGCAAGCACAAGTGTGATAATCAGTCAAACATCATGCTCTAACATTACCTTATACTGTCATTACAACTGCAATACTGTAGTATAATTTGACAATAATTAAATATTTAACACTGTGAAATAAGACTAGACATATTCATGACATTTGACTGAAAATTCGCATTTTTTTAATCTAGAAAACTCCCTTATAAAAACTAGAAATATTGTACTGAATTAATTTAAATTGTCTCTTGCATTACTGAAGAACAACATTCCTATTTTTGTGGATAAAAGTAAATAGATTTTGCCTGGCCAGAGGCCTGCTGCACGTGCAGGTCGCTAACGTTAACAATAACAAAAATGATCAAAACATCTTGGTAAAAATATGCAGTCTGGCAAGAACATGAATTCAAACAATATTTCAAAAGTAAACGAAGATTATACGTAAATGTACGCAAATACAGTAAACGTTTAATGTACAGTTAAATTGCAAAATCTCTTAGCAATTCCAACGTTTGGCTTAAAACGCGATCGTAAGAAACTAACTTTAACGTTACAGTTAAAGTTACCCTAACTAATATTATTGTCAGTTTGATACATTAATCTGTACTTTCTGCAAAGCAGCTTCGAGATTATGCCGATTATCAAAAGCGCTTGATACATAAAATAACGCGATTTTTATGATATAATATAGTTGCAAACAATACATAAACATAAACATTCGCATATATTGAAGTGATCGTACAAATCATAAACTTACCTGTCCTTCAGACATGTTGACGTCTTCGCGCCTTTACTCACAGCATCCTCTCTGACCCTGTCCTGCTGTGTCGCAGGTGTGTGTGTGGGGGGGAGGGGATGGTCGCGGTGGGGACGCAAAATCTCCGGTCACGTGTAATGTCACACACTCTCCCGCGCTGCTTTAGCGCGGGTCGCCGACTGAACCGCGGTCTGGCGCATGCATACACAGCGGATGGCCTTCAGCAGCAATCCAGCACTGACAGCTCTAATGTGTCAGTCGAACTTTTACTGGAAATTATTCAGCTTATTACCCGAACATATTTGCTCTAACTAAATAAATGCATTATGGTATAAGGGAATTTTAATAGCTTAACGAAAAAAAGTTATAATTAAGATACAAAGAACCCCCTTATTATTAAATGCTGTATTCTGACAACACATAAATAAATGGATCCCATTTAGAACTATTAAAGAATTCACAAAAAAAAAATTCATGAACTATTACAAACACTTGTAATAAATAAAGGCATTCAATCCTGCTGTCAGGGTGTAAATAATACAACATGTGTTTTATTATGTTTCCATTCATTCATTCATGTTTAGTCCCTGATTGGGGTCGCCATAGCGGAATAAACTGCCATTATGTGTCCATTATGTTTTATTATAATACCAACATTTGGTAATTTAACATTTTGGACCAGATAAATGTATTAGATGTGATGCATTGACCATGCACACCTACATACATCCATTACTTTATTATTAAAAGGGAATAAACTACTGTTTATTGCAACTTATCTGAACATCATTATCAAAACTCTTTAATATGTCCAGTCAATTTAATATGAGCATGTAATACCATCTAACTACATCTTTATGGTATTCTTTAAGGCAAACAGGCCTAAATAAATGCAAGGCCCTTAAAATGGTTTGTTCATCTTCAACTACTGATACCAGCACATCACAGGCCTATCTAATAGAAAGTGTGGCAAAATGAAATGGTTTGTGGGAATATTCCTGAGCAGGTATAATAGCTTACGTGATGGTAGCTCCAGAGAGCCTCACAGCACCTACACTGCTCTTAAAGAGAGTCTAGCAGCAGAGCGAGTGAAGCAAGAGTGTGTAGGGGTTGTTGCTGGATCAGATACGTTTGTGGCCGGAAGTTAACGAATATGATTTATATTATCTATTAAATTACCCAATAAATAGTATTTCATTAATGTCTACAACCACCCTAACCGTCACAGTACTGTAAAAATATAAATTATTGTTATACAGTGTCATAAAAAATGCTTCTGTATTGATGTGTATTTGCAGTTCCGGCCGGCCTTGTATCCTATCTACACTTTACTGTGTGGAGGGAGAGAGCTGACATCTAAAGATGGCCTCATACTGTAGGTCCATGAACCTGATTCTTCCTGCTAGTTTCAAATTATTTCAACACAACACCAGAAGTAACTGAAGTTGTTTACTGTTATTATTGTGTTATTTAAATGCACAGTTTACTTAGATACTTAGAAGTGATTGAAATGAAAGGTGTAAAACAGAACAGAAAGTGATTCAGAGCTGTTGTTCTCCTTGATGTCCTGAGAAACAGTCTGTATTAATTTTGAAGCTCATTAACGGCATCCTTAAAATGAAAGCAAACTATCTCTCTTTTCACACTTAGTTGTAATGTTCTAAACAAGGTCTGAAACCATGTCAGCACTTCTGTTGCTACTGCCTTCTCTTAAGCTAGATCCACCTTTAGGATGGCATAAAAGTGTCTTCCATAATTTAATACTCCCATAATTCTTGAAAGAATATACAGAAATCCTTAACTTAGAAATAAAATGTTTTATGTATGTAAATCTACTGTACATGTAAATTCCCATAGACTATTGTGATAAAGAGACATTGTTCATTATTTCCAGGATTTATGTAACCCTTGTGAGGGTAAAAAACCATAACGATTTGGTCCCTGTAGACATTTAACATTTGGAATCACAGAAGTCAATGTGCTGCTATGTTTATGGCAGAAGCCCATCATGTCCAGGCACCTGATGTAAGAAGTACTGGCCCTCTTGAAGCAGATGCTATATCCATTGACAGCTCTGCTAAAAGGACTAAGCTAAAACTTGTGTACTGTGATGACCGGTCCTGCACTTTGGCCTTTTTGCTGCTCCTTGTGTAACGCAGACACTATAGCATGCTTGAATCAGCCATTGCCCCTATACTTGCTCATTCCCTATGGCAGCCCTGTCTTGATGCTGGAACAGGTTTTTAAACTTTATTCAGATCTATTTATTTCACATTGTTCACATGCTTAAACTTCACAAAGACAGATGTAGCCTACTGTAGCCGACCAATTCAACCTAACAGTAGGTCAAAACTTAATTTTTTGACCCATGTTTATTAGTAACATGGTTCAGCCGGGCCAGGTATATTCTGTTTATGTTCTGTGTTCTCGCATCATTTATTCTTCCAAGCTAACCTGGCTATAGGTCTCCATAAGGACACAAGTCTCTTCTCTGTGTTCTCATTTACAGTCAATAGTGATTTTCTCATTAAAGTCTGAAGGAAGAAATAAACCCTGTGTTTATTTTAATAAAATGTAGGCTAATCTAGGCAAAGCCAAACTTTAGTTTTTTAAATATAGATGCATAGAGTAATACCATTGCATATGAACTGAGTATTACAATAAACCACACTAAAATATTTTAACCTTAACTGGTAATGTATTAATACAAGAGTGAAATACTGGCTATACTCCTTTTGATTTATTTATCAATAATGGATATTTATATCCTGAACACATAATGGATATTTGGAATCTGTTGTTAGATCTACAATAAATTGAATAAAGAGCATAATTTTTAACATATCTAATATATTCTAATCAGTTGATGCCTTGTAATATAATGTATTAAATAGTTTTTATGCTGGTCCATCAACAGTTAATGTAATAATTGAAGACAAGTAAGGGGGCGCTATAGAGTGGAGACAAAGTGACACACTTTTCCAGAACAATGACGTGGTGGGGACTGCAATATTCTGTGTGACCCCCAGGGGCGCATAGATACACAGTCACACAGAATATTCTCTTGAAAATGATCCCCAAGAGGACATTAGAGAAAATGCATGGGGTGTGTCCTAACACTATTTGGGAGGGTCTAGTGAGGCTTTGCCCGTGGGGACCTCAATTTAGGTCCCCACGGTGACATGAGTCCCCATGAGGCTGTGTGCAGTCAGGTTTAAGTCCCCACCGGGATATAAAAACAAGAACACACACACACACACACACACACACACAGCTGCCCCCTTATTTAACCCCAGTAAACATTTCTTTAGTTTGTCATATTTCCAATGACACACTCCTGCTTGTCCCAACAACATTATCTGTACTGTTCGGAATACAAAAATCTAAAAAGTAAGAAGTCATTTAGAAGCAAAGTTTCTACCCTGTTCTTTACCCGTTCCCTTTAATAGCGTCAGAGTGTTTTCACAACAGAAGTTTCAGAGATAATATGAGCTGACAATATGACTACTGAAATTGTGCAAGCAGAGAGCTTAAGCCCCGTTCGCACACACACACACACACACACACACACACACACACACACACACACACACTGAATTGCACAAACACCCCGTGAGTCCCCCATAAACATGCTATGGGCCCCTGCAAGGGGGCTGGGAGAGGAGCACGGCTATTTATTGGTTGTGAAAAGTGAGACTGTTCCAGGCACAGAGAGCCCGTGATGATGTGTTACAACCGGTTACATCAGTCATAGGCTGCCACTGCATAATGAAGCCAACAGGACAGAAAGATGACAGTATTTTACAGTGACATTTGGATGAAAATTTTGCACATACAAAAAAAAAAAAGCTTAAAAACAGAGAACTTTCAAATAGAAGTGTAAATGACAAGACATTAAATAGATATAAATGAAGAAAGAATTAATTGCTCTTTATTGAACATGTAGGCACTGCATTTTTTGGAAGGACACTTTATACTAGGGCTGAGCCGATAAGCAAAAACATGCCAGATTGAAATCAAATTTACGTTGATAAAGATGATAAGCTCTGGACATTTTTACTCAATTTTAATCATAAGAGCCAATCACACAGCAGAAATATGCAACAATAGGAAACTATAATTGTGTTGATATTAGGGATTCCCAAAAAAAAGGTCATGCTGCGTTACCCAGTATTGTTTTGCATGCTCGCTTCACTTTACCGCCAGCAGCACTTTCTGCCTCCAGTCATGGTTGGGATACTCTTTTAAAAGAGGAAGCATTAACAACTTACATCGACATATATATCGTTAACGTTCATAATAAAAAATAATTATCGAGATTGCAATTTTGTTATATTGCCCAGCCATGCTATTTACTACATAACTGCAGGTTAACTATGTTTATATCCACTTGTTAATTGTAACATCACCCAAAGCAGCTTCCAGGTCCAGGCGGTCTATCAAAGTGTATGGTGAGACACATCAAATAATAAAGGTTTTGAAATCGATGTAATACTTTTGAAAATCACAAAATCGCAATATATATCCATGCCTAATATCCGATGGCCAGAAAGTGATTAATATTTCTTTACCTGATAAAATTTTGGTATTTGTGATGCAGCAAGCCCAGAGAATTATTTGTACGCTATGATTTTATATAAAATTAACTTTAATGTGTAATATGACTAAAAAGTAGTCATAAACAAATATTTTCTCAATTCAAATGAGTAGCAGCTTGGAACTGAAAACAGTTTTCCATATGTCACCGATATGTCACAACTTCACAAGCGGATATAATGTTCACATTATACACATATCCTTAAATTCTTGAATGTCAACTGTAATCCAATAACGTGCATCTTTTGTGAATGACAATTATTGTGAAATGCGCTATACAGCTAGAATTTTATTGAAATGTGAAAAAATGCAAGGGTATAAAAAAAGCATGCAT